>NC_050513.1:8473862-8547510 GCF_002922805.2 Oryzias melastigma
TTTTTTAATCTTATTTAAAATGATTTTTTTACTTTATTTATCTCCTTTTTATTTATTTATTAATTTTTAATGCTTGTGGTTTATTTTGGTAAAACAAAACAAATTTCTAAATTAACATATAAGGACAATATTTACTTAATTAAAACAGAACAATATCATTATTTTACCACTACTATATGTAATTATATTATTCATTGATCTCAGATGTTTTGTATACAAGCTGGAGTGACATTAATAGCTCCAAATACCGGTAAATACTTTAAGTGTAAATAAAGAGTAAAAAAAAAAAAAAAATGGAGGCTAATCATTTTGACAAAACATTTAAAAAGAAAAGAGTTCAAGAATCTGTCTTATAATAGAAACATTACAGCGTCAGGATTTGTAAAAATTAGGACACATTATTTTGAAACTCTAGCAAACAGGAAGTAAGCTCTGATTTAGTCTAGTCTTGAACATAAACATAACTTTATTTATCTAAATGTTATTTCTAAATTCTTTGCCAGGTTTTCTGGTGTTTACCTTGCTGTTCTGCAGCAGTCGAGTGAGATGCTCGAAGCAGTTACTGTTGAGGAAGATGGCCTGTAGAACCGGCCTGTCTGAGCACAGGAACATGTCCCTGATAGTGTCTGAAAAGAAACAAAAGAGAGGAATGAACAGAAAATGAAAAAGAAAAGCAGTCTGCTTTATGTCAGTATTTCTGTAGGGCTCGTTTACGCTCTCCAACACGTCTGTCCTTTCAAGACTGCAGCTCTCCACTTAGCATGTTAGCACAATAACACTCAACCAGCAATATACCTAGCATGTGAATTTGTAGCGCCACAAACCGACTCTCCCAGTGTCGGCCTAACGTTGGACCGCTGCCTTTGGTTTGCTGCTGTTGGCGGGCTGCGACCACGGCAGCGGGGTCAGAGTTCAGCAGCTTGAAGTAGTTTTCCAGGACGGCGGCGATTTCCACCTGCCGCTGGTCAGAGCTGGAAGCCAGGAGGCGCTGCACCACCTCCCTCAGGCAGCCTAAGGTCAGCAGGGCCTTCCGGTCGGGAGCCTCGCTGTCCCAATCCTCCGCCTCGTCCGCGGAGCAGCCGCCGGTGGAGCAGTCAGCCAAAACCCGCATCAGCACCTCCATGGTGGCTGGAGAGATGGCCAGCAGGGCGTTCCTCTGTGGACGAAGGTGGAGACTTATACACACCTGTCGGCTATTTCACCTACAGCACGTGTCAAAGTCAAGGCTCCAGGTAATTCTATCCGACCCTCCAGATCATTTTATTTTATTGTTATTAATGGCCCGATGTTAACTTGCACTCATTTCTAAATTGTACAATTTTGACAAAATGTATTTTTATGGAGAGTAAAATGTTGAAAATGATTTAAGGTTTAAGTTGATTTATTATGGAGTAATATTCCTGCCTTTTTATTATTCATAATTATTTTAAAAAGTTACGGTTTTAAAGTTTTAAAAGTTGCCATTTTGCTAGCTATTGGGCTATTTTGCAGTTTAGCTAATATTTCAGCTACATGCTAGCTGTTCTAGCTAATTTAGGCTTTTTTCCCTAAATTTTCTAGGCTATTTTGTAGTTTAGCTATTTTTTTCACCTACATGCTAGCTGTTCTGGCTAATTTAGGCTTTTTGTTGGGTATTTTTTAAGCTGGGTAAAGCGTTTAGCTAAAATTTTCAGGTACATACCAACTGTTTTAGCTAATTTAGGCTTTTTTTCATTTTTTTATGTCATTTTGAAGTTTATCTAATATTTTAGCTACATGTAGAGGTTTTGGCTAATTTAGGCTTTTTCCGTTTTTAAAGATATTTTGCAGGTTATCTAATATTTCAGCTACATGCTAGCTGTTCTGGCTAATTTAGGCTTTTTTTCCAGTTTTTTAGGCTATATTTTGAAGTTTAGCTATTTTTTCAGCTGCATGCTAGCTGTTTAGGCTAATTTATGCTTTTTTTTGTTTCTTTTAGGCTGTTAAAGCGTTTAGCTAATATTTTAGGTACATGTAGAGGTTTTGGCTAATTTAGGCTTTTCTGTTTTTAAAGTTATTTTGCAGTTTAGCTAATATTTTAACTACATGCTAGCTGTTTTAGCTCATTTAGGCTTTTTTTAAGTTTTTTAAGCCATTTTGAAATTTAGCTATTTTTCCAGCTACATGCTAGCTATTTTGACTTACCTTAGTTTCTTTTGTTTTTGTTTTTTAGGCCAATTTGGTATTTAACTAATATTTTAGCTGGCTATAAGCTTTAGTGTTTTTAGCCATCAATTTCAGCATCTTCAGCTATCAGCACTATCATCTTCAGCAGCCAAATTCAGCTTACAGCATTCAGACTAGCATTATCACAGGTAAGGCTATATATCTAGCTCGTAATTATGTTAAAAAGTTACAGTTTTAAAGTTTTAAAAATGTAGTTTTAGTGTGTTCAATAAATGTTTATCCTGTTCAGCCCGCGACATAAGGTGTATTTTGGAATCTGGCCCCTTGAGTGATTAAGTTCGACACCTCTGACTTACAGTAATAAACCTTCTCACCTGATCTCCAGCTACTATGGCTCCAAACAGGTGAAGTAAGCAGCATTTTAGGCTCTCCTTCAGGTGCTCGCTCTCCTGGAAGCACTCTGGAACAAAAGCAGCGCTCAATCTGAGAGGCAGATTTCTTTTTCAAGGGCTCAAAAGAACAAAGGATGACAAAAAAAAATCTAGATACGAGAGGTACGACAAAATACACAAAGGTATGCAGGAGACCTGCAGGTCACGGCGGCTCGGGTCATCCATTAACTCATCTGTCAACAACTGGAGATGAGAAATGTGAGATCCGTTTGTTTTCTCCCTCACTCTACTTTCACTCTGTTCAGATAATCCAGGACAAAAAAGAAAAAAAGAAAAATGTAAGATATGCTGTCTGTCTGCTCAGGCCACAAATGTTATCTTAGGAGTGAAACCATAACATGTCAACAGAAGACACGGGACGGAAGGGGGTATTTGTTCAAAATGGCTGCCGGCGTGGCTAAAGTTTATCTTCGCTATCGGCTCATCTCAACACAAAGGAGGGATTCAAGCAGACTCAAGAGGAGGAGGAGATGAGGATGGGAGCCCTGGAGAAGAGTGTGTCACATTTTGAATTTTTTTTAATGTATTTTGTGGTCTTTTCATTTTGAACATACCGTTTTTAGGCAAAATCTAAAAAATCCTGTGTGATTTTCTAGGACATAGTTTCTGCAGAGCAGCAGGGGTTCATTAGCAATGTGGGCGGGACTGATGGCACAAATCAATCCCGCCCCCTTACTCTCCCTCTCTGTTTGCACGCTCCCCCGCTAGCTTACATGCTACAAAATGCCATTTTTAGCTTAATTTTCTATTCTAAAAATGCCACGAGGACAAGTTAAAAAGACCAAATACACAATTTTCATTAAAGTGGGTCGTTAAAAACACAAAGTTGTGAACAAACTTACGGTAAAAGAAAGGTACAAACTCCACAGTGAGGGGAGCTGCTTTGTACTTCTGCCTGCTCCTCTCCACTGTACCCAGCTGCTCCCTGGAAAAATAAGAGCATGAATAACCCATTAAAATTCACAGTAATCCCACTGATTATTTAGACCACAAGTCAGCAACCAGATGCTTCTTTCTTACTCTCTACCTACTGATTAACAGGTGTTACATTTAAGGACTTTTAAAGGGCCTATACCGTGCAAAATCAACTTCTTTTTAACTTTTAAGTGTTTTATACTGTTCATTCCTCATTATAAACAACCCCATTTTTGATCTGTTGATACATTTTTGAGAATTCTCTAAAAACCTGCGCTGAGTACCAGCCCCTCCCAAACCCTAGAAAACAAGTGGGTTCTCACGAGCTGATGTCACAAAGAGAGAACAGCCCCTTCTGGAAAAGTCTGCGCTGCCAGAACCAACTCAATGCTAAGACAAACGCTAGTGGTGCTCAGCCGCCAACTTTGAAGCTTAGCTAGCGGTGATGAGCTGCTAACTTTGCTATTTAGCTAGCGGTGCTCAACCGCTAGCTAATGTTAGTCTTAGTGGCTAACATTGAAGATTAGCTAGCAATGGTCAGCCGGTAAATGTGCCGCTCAGCTAGCAGTACTCAGCTGCTAACTTTGCCACTAGCTAGCAATGCTCAGCAGCTAACTTCTCCGCTAGCTTTGCCTCTCAGCTATAGGTGCTCAGTTGCTAACTTCGACGATCAGACAGTAGTGCTCAGCCACTAACTTGCTGCTCAGACAGCGGTGCTAAACTGCTAGCGTCACCACTCAGCTAGCTCAACTGCTATCCCCAACTATCTCCACTCTGGTTGTAGCGAGCTGTCTGCTTTTGCTGAATCTACAAGCAGCAAAAGGCGGAGCCTCAGAGATCGAGACGTCTTACTTTTGGGTAGGAAGAAAAGTCATGAAAATAACAAATATTTCATAAATATATGATAATATATGATAATATTTTTGGATATGGTTTACTCCGAAAGGCTTAAGAAAGTATGGTAAAGAACACTTAAAATCCAGTTTAACAGACAAAAACAACAGAGTCTGCTGTTTCTTGCTCTCCACATGCGATTTGATCCTTATTGTGTCATGTTTAACCTCTTGGCATCCACATGCTTGGACAACACATTTCAGGTTCTATTACCGCAGTAGTTAATTCTGCTGAACTGAGGCCCTGTCACTACATGTGTCGACGGCTAGCTCAAATATTAGCTCAGGTCTTAGGAGGTTTTTCGACATTTCTGCTGACCGTTTTTAACCACCACGAACGAGTAAGTTCAAGCCGTTAAAGTGAATTTGTTCACAACCTCTTGACACAGCGCATCCTAGAAAACTTGCTTTTGTTTTGCAACAGGAAGTAACATTGCGTTAAAAAAGTTTAAGACCCAATCACCAAAATTTAAGGATTTAAATTATCTGCAGCCACTCTGTCTTTGGCTTTGAAGAAAAATATGAACAATTTGAATAATTAACAGTTTTTCTTAATTTGTTTAAACATGTCACATAAATAAACTTAAAGCTCCTTTTCTCATCTCTACTGCACAAAAGTTCCTGTTCAGAGACAAAAGCCATAAAGTATATTTATATTCTACAACGTGTTGCAAATTATTATGCAAATGTATTGAAGTGTCAGAGACATAAAATGTTTTTGGTTTTCATTTGGTTTTAAAATAAACTGGTCCAAATGGCGCTTTTAGCTTTAAAGATTTCAGATCCCTGACGTAGATGATACTATATTATTGTGGCTCCAAACGAGAACCGTCAGATAATGTTTAAGCATTATGGGAGTCTGCTACATGGAAAGAACCTTTAATTTGATTTCCAAATGCAGCAGGATGTTGAATGAACACTGCGTCTTTTGTGCGAGCTGCCTGCTTCTCTAATTGCACAAAACTCTTGGACTCAGCCGTTTTCTCATTGTGAGCCAGAAACACGGCCAGAAAGTTTTCGTCAAACTCGAGATTCACCCGCACGTTCGATGCCTCCAGTTGTGGTAGGGGTCGTAGAGGCTCTCGCAGAAGGCCAAGGCGTGGCGGACGAACTCCTCCGCCTGACTCTGGTCGGCCATCTCCTTCTCTTTGGTTTTGCTCTTGAGCTGCGTAGAAACATCACACCTCGGTCAAAACGCTGCACGGGAGCTGTGAAGCCACAAAGGGGACAAAAAGGGTGGAGCCCAACCTGCTGAATGTATAGCGTTGTCATGGTGATGATGTGGTTAATGTAGGAACAGCTGCCGATCTCTTCCACGTTGGACAGGTTCCTGCAAGAGATACATTTATTTAAAAAAAAGATTTTTTTTCAGTCCTTCTAGCAGGGTGGACTTGAAAACATAGTAAAAATGTCTAAAAAATGATTTAAATTATTATCTAACGGTGTCATTAAAAATAACAAATCACTGAAATAAGATAAAACTGCTCATGGGAAAGTGTTTGGTCTTCCTCCAGCCCTTCTGTAGCAATGGAATATGTCATCTACAGCTACGGCAAACAAAAAAGCAGAGAAAGACCTAAAAAATAAACAATAAACAAAAAAAAGATAAAAAAAAGATTAAGCGTTGCAGCGCAAAAAACAGAAAGAAACTTGTTGACGCACTTCCTAAAGTACAGGAAAGTAAAACAGGTAAAAGTACAAAAGAATAAAGAAAACACAGTCAAAATTTTATGAGAATAAAAATGTAAAATTATAAGAAAATGTCAAATTATTTTTATGAGAATACAGTTGCAAAACTTTGAAAAAATGTCAAAAAAAAATACTAAAATAAAATTGTTACATTATTACTAAAAAGTCAAAATTTTAAGAGAATAAAATTGTTAATTTATGCAAAAAAGTCAAAATTTTATGAGATTCAATTTGTAGAATTATGGAAAAAAATGTAAAAATATTTTATGGTAATAAAGTTGTAAAGTATTGAGAAAAAAAATCAAAATTTTATGAGGAAAAAAATGTAAAATTGTTAGAAAAATGTAAAAATATTGTATGCAAAATAATTAGATACAAGTCTAAATATTTCTTGGGAATAAATTTATTTTAAAAAAAGTATTTTTTTTATGAGAGTAAAGTTGTAATGAATTATGAGAAAAATGTAAAAATATTTCAAAAAGTCAAAATATTTTGAGGGAATACATTTGTAAAACTATGAGAAAAAAGTCAACATTTTATGAAAATAAAGTTGCAAATTTTTGACCAAAAAAAGTCATAATTTTACGAGTATCAAGTTTTAAAATTATGACAAAAAGGTCTTAATATTTTCAGGGAATGTATTTGTAAAATTATTAGAAAAAAGTCAAAATATTATGAGAATACAGTTATAAAAACTATGACCCAAAAGGTCTTAATTTTACAAGTATCAAGTTTTATAACTATGAGAAAAAAGTCTTAATATTTGATGGGAATAAAGTTGTAAAATACTGAGAAAAAAGTCAAAATTTTACAAGGAAATAGTTTTTTTTTTCTTTTCCTTTAAAAGGAAATGCCCAATTAGCCTTTCAAATGTTTCAACGACAATCGACTGTTTAACTCGTGTTGCAGAAAATTCAAAGAAATGCCGGGAATCTCGCTGAATCTTGCTTTACATTTTTAGAAATCTATATCTTCATTTTTTATTAAATTAAAACTTTATTTTAAAAATGTTCTCATGTAAAGTTATTTTTTTCTTTGTGGTTGCCCTAATACTCTATTGTAAGAAAAGGAGCAGAAAAGGAGAGTAAAGACAAAGGGTGGTGAGGTGCAGAACTTTTCTTTTTTTTTTTCTTTTTTACTGACATCCCTCCATAGAGAACTATTTTGTTTCACCATTTAAGTATTTTAGTTTCTTTTGTGAACCCTAACTAAAATTAATAACACAACCACTGCAGAGGGCCCCGTGTTGATGTTCGCCTGGGGCCCCCAAACGGCTACGTCCGCCCCTGCCCTGCGGTGTTTACAGTCCCAACCTGCAGACGATGATGAGGAACTTGAGCAGCAGCAGAGCCAGGTGCTGCTGCTCCGCCTCCAGGCCGTCGGAGGCTTTCTGCACGCACTGCAGCAGCTGGTGCCGCAGAACCTGCAGGATGTTGTCCGGGAGCAGCGTTAGAACCGGAGGAACCTCTTCCGGCCTGCAAACACATGAGCAGAGAGTCTAAGAAATCTGAACTGACAAGATGTGCTGAGGCCATATTGGTTTATTTGAAAGCTAGCGATGGCGGGAAAGGAGGAAGATGAGGATTTAAAACACTAAGAGGCTTTTACTGTTTTTTACAAAAGCCCAAAAATTGACTAAATATAACTAATTTGATCTGCTTTTTCTGACCTTATTACCCTCAAATTACCTGGAAGGTGGTTTTTCAAAGTCCACATCAAGGCATTGCTCATAGGAGCTGATGAAATTCTCCATCCATATCTTCAGGTAGTCTGGATCCCTCTGAAGAATGAAAAAAGACAACGTCTTATCTTTGTTAACAAAAGCCAAAGTGAGCCGACTGGTTATGTTTCTGCTGAACAAACGACCTCGTTGTTGATGTTTCCTTTAGCAAACAAAGAAGTAAATTACAGAGTCTTTCTGTCTGTAGGCATAAAGCGGGTTATTGTGCGTCCTTTGAATGTTTGTGGTTAAAAAAAAAAAAAAACACCGGATGAGACACACCGGCGCTTTTATGGCCCTTTTCACCGTTAGCGTAGCAGGTGAAGCGGAGGTTTCACCTTCCAGGTAAAGAAAGCATGTCTCCGCTGCAGAGGAAAACAAGCTGGACCGCATTCTGAGCTGAGACTTTGAGCAACTAAATCTTAAAAAAAGTAAATTATTGAGAACAACAGGGAAGAAGAACGATGGAAGAGAAGGATCCAGTAATAAAGCAAATGATCCGATAATAAACTAAACAAAGTCCTTAAAAACTATTCAAAACCACAGAAAAGCAATACAATAAAATACTAGAAATATTGAGATGTGTGATTGGAAGGTCAGAAAACTAGCTATTCTGGACATTTAGCTTCATCTACATCAGGGGTTTCAAACTTAATCGTACAAGAGATCCAAAACACACTTCAGGTCGCGGGCCGAACAGTTATTGAACACTCTAAATCTACATTTTGAAAACTTTAAAACCGTAACTTTTAAACATTATTATGAAGTACATATATAACATTACCTGTGATAATGCTAATTTGAATGCTGTAAGCTGAATATGGCTGCTGAAGATGCTAGTGCTGATAGTTGAAGATGCTGAAATTGATAACTAAAAATGCAGAAGCTAAAAGCTGAAAATGCTGACGCTGTTAGCCAGCTAAAGTATTAGCTAAATGCCAAATTATTCTAAAAAACAAACAAAAAAACTTAGGTTAGCCAAAATAGCTAGAATGTAGCTAAAAAAATAGCTGAACTTCAAAATTTCCTAAAAATATGAAAAAAGCCTAAATTAGCCAAAACTTGTAGCGTGTAAATATTAGCCAAACTCCAAAACAGCGTTAAAAAAAGCCTAAATTAGCTAAAACAGCTAGCACGCAGCTGAAATATTAGCTAAAAAAATCGTAGTAAATGCAAAAATAGTCCAAAAAGCTCTCAAAATGCCCATTTTTAAAACATTAAAATATTTTTAACATAATTACGAATAATAAAAAGGCAGGAATATTATTCCAGAATAAATAACTTAAACCTTAAATAACTTTCAATATTTTACCCTCCATAAAAATATATTTTGTCAAAACTATACAAGTTAGAAATAAGCGCAAGATAACATCGGGCCATTAATAACAATAAGATAAAATAATGTGGAGGGCGGGATAGAGTTACCCCGAGGGCCGGATCCGGATTCGGAGCCTTGACTTTGACACGTGATCTACACTATGAATACAGCAGAATATTATAGCAGCAAAAACCACAAAATGTTTTGTTTTTGCTTCTTTCCATTGCGGCAGGTACCAAACTGGATTTGGCAGATCGGATTCCCTTCCTAACCACATCTACGCCTTTGGAGCTACCTGTTGTAGGAGCTAACAGAAAAGAAAGGACTCAATCTGCTCTTCTTGTTGCCGTAAACATTCTTAATCCAGGCTTAGCTGATGTCCAGTTTAGTAAATGAATGAATAAAATGTCTATAGAACACTTGAAGAACATAAAACCTGAGGCACAACTTCCCCTATGGTAAGATATGTGGACTATTATGTCTATTTTATGTTTTAGGACGTAGAAGCTGTTGTCACCAGAAAGACATTGTTCTTGCAGCTCTGCGTGAAAGACTAAACGTCTCGCATCTTGTGGGTTATTCCAACTGGAATTGTTTTATCATTGACGTTCAGCCCGCATAACCTTCAAAGACCGTTCGGGAAGAAAAATGAAGGCTGACATTCATCTGTGTGGCCTGACCTGATCTTTTAAAGTTCCCTTCCTGACTTATCTTTTCAATTCCAAACAAAAGAAATATATAATTTGTGAGCACAAAGCGTCGCTGGAGATTAGAGGAGAAAATGTGGAGAGGTTGATGAAGAAGAGAGACTGAACAGGAAGTCTGAGTGGATCTGGATGGAGTGAAGTCATGGAGTTGGCGTCTCGAGGCGGAAACCGATGACAGCTACACATGGAGGATTTACTCCTCTGAAAACACATTTCCACTCTGCTTCTGTTTAAAACGTCTTCCCCTGACAGCAGAGGAAGACGTTTATGATTAGCTACTGTCAAACCGTCGTCCACATTTGCATGAGAATGCTCCTCATCTGAGGCAGCGGCTCGACTCTTGGCCGGGCTCCGGCGGGGTGATGTGTGTCTGAAAGAATGTCTTGGGTTTCGGCAGCGGCCTGGGGAGCACAGATGCCCATTGAGGGGCAGACGGGTCGGGGCACACCCTGCTCCACGTGGCTGTTTAATCACAGGCTGGACAAAAAGGCGCACACAATCGCGTGAACTTCAAGGGAGCTGCTCCAATTCAATAAACCTTTATTCCATTGTGTGTTCCTTTGTGTGCAACCAAATCCTTTATGAAGGGGGGGGGGGGCTCTCCTGAGTATCATTAACAAAATCTCATTAGAGTGTTTGCCAGGCTGCTACATCAAATTTGTAACGATCTGTTTCAGCTGACCTCTGGAGGAAAGAAAAAAATGGCAGCAGGAGAGATTGATGCTATTCCTTCTTGAGACTGAGATCTCCATTGACCCACTGATAGATCAGCGTCCACGTCTATCGTCTAACACGCTAATATGTTGGGATTTCTATGAGGAATTGAACGTTTAGATGCAGAGAAACACATTCATTGACTTCAATCACGGACCAAACAGGTGCATGAAAGTAAAACGAAAACAACAAAGGAGCAAAGTAAATACTGAGAGAAAGAAACCAAACATCCTCTAAGATTAGATTCTTTTGATTTTTTCTGGTAATCTATTTTTATTTAGACCCACTCTGATCATCTTTTGATCTATTTTAAAAGCGTTCCCAGTAGGAGGGAAGTGTCTGGTGATACGACGCGTATCGCGATACGATACATATCGCGATATATATCCAGACACTGCAGCAACTATTCTTTTTTTTGTTTTTAAGAAAAACTCTACCTGGTTATTAATACGTCTTTCATGGAAATAATAATCAGTAACATTAATTTTACTTAATTTAACATTAAGCATGTCAACTTTTAACCATGCGAATTCTTGATGCTTTTATTTTGGTAAATTATTACATTTTGTTCTAAAAGTAAACATTTTTGTCCAAAATATTTTTCAGAATAAGAAATATAGTAACATAGAATGAATGTTCCCTAACCAATAAGGTTCTAAAAGTATGATTTTGGAAGTAAAGTGCTGTTTATTTCAAACACTGATAAATGGAGCTTCTCCAGTACTTTTGAACGGTTGTTGCTGAACTGTTTGCTAATAAATAATTAACTAAATATCATATTGCCTGAATTTTTGATCAATATAAGTATCGCGATATATCGCCATATCGATGTTTTCCTTACTACACCCCTACTTCCCATAGGTTTTAAATAATTATGCTTTAGGAAACTTTTTTTTGTCGTTTTCTAGGACATAGTTTCTGCAGAGTAGCAGTAGTTCATTAGAAATATCTCTCTGTCTGCGACTTTTGGAGCAAAGTAAGCCTGCCCTCATTTCCCATCATCTCTTTGTTTACACCCTCTCCCACTAGCTTCCATGCAAAAACATATTAAAGAACACAACTACAAATCAAAAGCAAAGCAAATAAATCCAAATGATGAAAATGTAACGTTTCTTTATTATTAATTGTCTAATTTTTCAAAATAAAACTTAATTCAGATTCGGATTCTAAATAAAACGAAAGAAAATATATTTCATATATAGTCTATTGGACATTATTCTTCCAAGTGATCAAAATGTAACACTGTTTTTATTGTCTTTTATTTGTCTAATTTTTCAAAGTAAAACGTCCTTGAGAATTGGATTCTAAATAAAACTAAAGAAAATGTGGGTCATATATAGTCTGTGGGACATTATGCCTCCAAGTGATGAGAATATAATGTTTTTCACCATTTGTTTTGCTTTTTATTTGTCTAGTTTTTCTAAATAAAACTTCCTATGGAATCAGATTATAACCAAACGGGGGGGAAAAAAAATAGGTCATTTTTTTTAAACTACGATACCAGTTGGACATTACGTTTAGAAGTGATGAAAATGTAACATTCTTTTTTATCATTTGTTTCGCTTTTTATTTATCTAGTTTTTCAAAATAAAACTTACTTTAGGATCGGATTATAAATAAAACGAAAGAAAGTGTAGGTTATATAGAGTCTGTGGGAAATTATGCTTCCAAGTAATGAAAATATAAAAAAAAATATTATTTGTTTTTCTTTTTTGTCTAGTTTTTCAAAATAAAACTTCCTTCAGACTTTGAATATGACTAAAATGTGAAAAAATTGTAGTTTTTTTTTACTCTACAATACTACTGGTCTGTGGTACATTATGTTTCCAAGTGATGAAAATGTAGCAGTAAAAAACAAAAAAGGAAAATAAATATAAGGATTTTTTGATTATTTTGACATGTTCTATCACAATTACAAAGAAAATGAAAACACAATCAGAAATCTCTAAACTAAAATGTAACTACTCACAATAACACACCTTCCTTTCTGTCACATTTAATGTTTCATGCAAAAACAGAATCTTCTTTTTGCAGAAATTGTTCTTTTTCTCCGACATTTTAGAGACACAATCAGTCTTTGTTCGTTCCTGCATTAAACCCACTGCAGAGCACATTTAAAGCACACACACACACACAAAAAAGCATGTTGCAGATACAATCCGATTTGTGAGGGAAACAATAACATCTATTGTTTGCAAACACAACATTAAACCGTGGCTTCTCCTTTGCCCTTTCTCCAAACAAGTCTGGAGAAAGCGTCACTGCATCACTGCGGCGTGACGGTTGGACATTAAAGGGACATTTCCCACACTCCTCCATTAGTCGCTTTGCTGACTAAAGGGTCAGAAAGAAAATGCAACCAAGTGTTTGGCAACAACAAATTACTAAGTGACGTCTTTAGCGTGTGGTCGATACCGGATCTCTGCAACAATAAACAGAGTTTTGAAATCAAACAAACTCTTTTATGCAAGTTCTGTATCAGGTTGTGGCAAGAAGGCTGAAGGTTCTGGAAAAGTTTCTGGATCTAGAGCTCACAAAGACGACAAAACTGAAACTTATTCCTTTTTTTTGCTGTAAAATGGATTATATTATATATTATATTATTTATAGCCTTGCTCCGCTCGCTGATTCATTCATTACATGCTTCAATCTTCCAGACAGGCGTGGCTGGCAGCAGGTCGCCTGTGTGTGAACGGGGCGACCTGACGTGGTGGCAGCGGCCCCCCCAAACCGCAAGCTTTTTTTTTTTTTTTTTTTTAGGGTTTCCTCCCTGCAAATTGAAACCCTTTCTCTGGCCATGATGTCACTTCCAGGGCTATTTATAGAAGCGGGTGGGAGGGGCCAGAAACCACGTTGGGCTGGTCTGGTGAGCTATTTTGGTGACATCAGTGGTGTTTCAGAGATATTTAGAGGACTGAGGGGAAAAAAGATGATGGAAATGAAAACAAATGAAGAAAAGAAGGTGACGTCTGATGATGTGTGATCATAACAGGGAGTTAGAGAGGAAAAACGCAGCTGTGTTGTTCAGTTAAACTTCCCAATCCATTCCTCCTATCTGCCATGCATGCAGGGGTTTATGCTAATCACTGCAGTCCTCTTCGCGAAATATCCTAATGGGGGGGGACTTCAAAGGAATAAAAAAATACCAGCTTTTCCGACAGCTAAAAAATGCGAGGAATTCTCTGGAATTCGGATTCCAGACTTAACTCCAAAGCCTCTGACAAGAGCAGCCAACCCCCTGCGTGCTCGGGCCTGATCCCTGCGGTCGAAAGATTAGAAAACGGGCTTTCAAATCATGGCGGGCCTGACTCAGAGGTGTCGCTCTGGATGATTTTTGTGGTGTTGCAGCCGCTCTGACACCATGTGCTCAACACAACACAGACTGATGACGGCGAAGAGTGTTACATCCATAATATCCTGACTCTGCGGTTGGCTTTACTGATGCTTTGAGCAACACCTTTCAGGGATTTTTGCTGATCGCTCTTCTAAAGCTCAGCAGAACAAGTGCATGTGTGAATTTAGAAGGAATAAAATAGTTACTAGAACACTGAAGTTGCTTACTTAACACTAAATAATGTGAAGGAGTTCAGAAGAGCAAAAAAAAATGAACAAAAAATTAAACAAGAACATACAAAAGCTGATAAAATTACAGAAAGAAACTAAACTTAGCTCAAATTGTTGGGAATACGTGAGCTAAAAATACGTTAAATTACAGCTAAAACTATTTGGATCAATGCTTAATCATTTAAAGTGGTTAACAGTTTTTAAATAAACCAAGAACCCTTAAAAACTGCAAAATTACCAATAGAATTTGAAATAAGCTAAAATTTGAGCTAAAAGTGATAGAATACCAGAAAAATCTACTATACATCTACTAAATAAAGTTAAAAAGATTGAAAAAAACAACAAAAAATAAACAAGAACCTCAAAAAGCTGCTAAAATTACCAATAAAAGATACAGTTACAAAAAAACCCTCTAAAATCCACCAATAGAAGCATTAGCTAAAATATATTAAGTAACTGCTAAAAATGAAATATAGCCAAAGGTAGAGATAGAGGCTGAAATGAGATAAAGAATCCCAAACCGTTGCAGATATATGAGCCAACATTGTAAAATACCTGCTTAAAATAATGCTAAACGATGTAAAGAAGTCAAAAAAATTGATAAAAGAACCAAACAAAGACAGCAAGAACCTCCAAAAGCTGCTAAAATTACCAAAAGAAGTTGAAATAAGCTATAGAGCCCAAATTGTTAAGAATTCTTTAGCTAAAAGTGGCAGAATATCAACTAAACTTACTTAGATGAATGCTAGATAATGCAAGAAGTTAAAAATAATTTTTAAAAAAGAAAAAAAAGTAACAATAAAAAATAAAGTTAGCTAAAAAAAACTGTTAAAATCCACCAATAGAAGAACAAATTGTTAGAAAAACATAAGCTAAAACACTTAAATAACTTCTAAAACTTTTTGGATCAATGTTAAATAATATGAAGAAGTTAAAAAGAGTGAAAAGAAAAATAAATAAAGAAAGGAGTTGAAAAAGCTGCTAAAATTACCAATCGCAGCCAACTAAGCTAAAAAAGTTCAAATAACTGCTTAAACGGCTTGGATCAATGCTAAAGAACTTGAAGAGGTGGAAAAGAGTGACTAAAATTAAACCAAAAATAAAGCAGGAAGTTGAAAAAGCTGCTAAATTTACAAATAGAAGCTAAAATGAGCAACAGAGCCCAAATTGTTGGTAATACGTGAGCTAAAATGGTAAACTACCTGCTTGAAATAATGCTAAATAATGTGAAGTGTGGAAAAAAAAACCAAGAACCTCCAAAATTTTGCTAAAATCACCATAAAGTCAGCCCCCCAAAAATGTTTATGGTTTTAGGTTATAATAAACAAGATAATCAAAACTGAATATCTAAAATGTATTATTTGAAGTTATAAGAAGTTTTACCGAACACTTATGACCAGAGAAGATAAAAATGTTTGATGCTTTACCCAAATATCCACAGTAAATTATAAAAACAGATCAATTTTTCCAAACTTTAAAGCAGAAAAAGGAACTGAAAGCTGGTTAAAAGAGCTAAAATTATTATTATTTTGTATAAATGGTCAATGCAATCATTACTGAGTGAAATCTGTGATTCCTATCACCCATCCTGACTGGTTCCTGGACGGATAGTTTTTTTTTAAACGTCTTCTGCTGAGGTTCTGAGTCAGACTTCCGCGACAGAGGTTGTCTGGAGGTGCTATGCAAAGAATGCAAGAAGCAGAAAATCCAGATAAACTAGTCATTGTGACTGTTTGAATGAAGTTTCTTCCAAATCATTTCGATTTTTAAGGTTCAGATTCGCTCAGATCAAGAAAAGCGATAAATGCTGTACGGGGGTAATTTTGTAAATTTAGCAAAAACGACAGGAGAGGTGAAATAAGGTTCAGCTTCCTGTTTGTCAGAGTAACCATGTGGACACTCCCGAAGCAGATGACTGGCACCAGAGTCTTTATATTTGCTTAAAACTGTTAAAATATGCAAAATGTAGGTAGTAAGAGATTAAAATGTATGCTAAAAATAATTTAATGGGTAAAATTGTTGATCTAATCTTTATTTATCACTATTTTTTTATTCTTTAAGTCATGAGGATGAAATCCTTTAATAAAGATGTTACCATGGCAACAAGAGTAAGCCAAGCACACCGAAATCCTCATCCTCAGCACCGACACCGGTTCCCACAGCTGCTCCAACAGGTGCAGCTTCTGCCTTTTCCCGTGCTCTCCGGGTCGGCGCATCTGTGCGGACTTCCTTTTTTTTTTTTTTTAGCAGCAGGAAGTGTGAAGCCGTCAGGTGACGCTCACGGTGCAGGAAAAACTGGTTCCCGCAGTCTGCTCGGTAAAAGTGAACGCCGCTCACATGACTCTTTATGGGGTCGAATTATTTCGGCTGTCAATCATTTAACAGGTGCATTTCAACTGATCTGACCCATAAACTGTTGAATTCTGAGAATATTTAGGAGCATTCCCGCCCCCTCCCTGTGTTGTTGTCATGGTGCGTCCCCACTATCAGCTATATGAGAAATAGCTGAGCTTGAATGGAGACAACAGGAGGCCGTGGAACAAGTCTTACAGCCTTTTGACACAAACATTCCTTGTCTGATTTCGATCACGTGACTTTAAAGTTCTCCTAACATATGCATCATATCCTGGCAACCCTCACACACACTTATCTATACGATGCTGAGATGCCAAATGGCTCAGCTGCTGGAGCTGAGAGACAGCCAAATGTATTTACTGAAATGCTTCTGGCACCAACGTTTCTTTTTTTTCTTTTTTTTTTTTCCCTGGAGGCGCTGATAAAGATTGGCCTTGTGGACCTTGGCTCAAAGCCAGGATGAAATGATCCTGCCCTGCAGTAAAAAAAAAGAGCTAGCTAATTCAGCAAGCTAGCAAACAAATGGGCAACAACTATGCAGAACTGCCCAGGAATACGGCTGTCGCACGCCAAAACTCGATAAATATCAGCGACAAAACCCTGCCGGACGGTGGAGTAACGGATTTGCTGGCATGCAGAGACGGTGGTGTTGTCGTTGGGGATTACTGTGGGGAAGAAAGAAAGTGAGCTGCTGCACGTGAGGAGCGGCTCAGGCGGGCCGCTTTGATTGGACACCGGGACGTGCACGGGCTTTGCTGCAGAGTGAATTAAACCGAGCCAGCAGTAGTGAGAAGGGTGCCTTCTTGTTGCAGTTCTTGAAGCAATTATTGATCTTTTGAGGTATTTTTAAAACGTTTCCAGCACTCATGTCGTTTTTAATCAATTTATAGGACTTAGTTTCTGCAGAGCGGCAGTAGTTTGTTCAAAATTCGCCAAAGAGTTGTAGACGGGATGTTTAGTGTGGAGCAATCCCGCCCCCCTTTCCCCTCCCCGTTGATGAGAGCTCTCTGTTTACATGCTAGCTTAGGTCAGTTTTGAGTCTGATAGCGTTTACAAGAAGGGGGCGGAGCAGGGAGCTTGTGGCCCCGCCTACTGAGTATTTTCTACATCAATTTTTTTTTCCTCTGCTCCTGATTCACAATGATTTGAATAAAGAAACGCTCACAAATGCAAATTTTGAGATTAATTTTCTTAATATACGTCACAAAAATGTGATGTGGGTCTATAGTCGTGCGTCATTTCTCATGAGTCCTCCAACCTATTGTGTTTTTTGTGACAGCTTTACTTTAAACATGGCTGCCGGCAGGAGTTTGCACTACAAACATTCAAAGTAAAGAGGAAAAATACAAATAAACCCCTCCCTTGTGTCCAATAGCCGTGTGTTGACTGATCTCCACATGCAGCAGCGGCTCACCTTGTTGACGTAAAGCATCCAGACTTCGTACAATCTCTCGTTGGATGCCATGGTGCCAGAAAAGTGGCACCAACCTGGGGGCTGGGGTCCAGCCAGGTCACTCCCCTGGCTGCTTCATGGCCTCCGATCACCAGCCGAGCTCTGTCCCAGAAACATTTGGGCTGTCCGGCTCTGACAAAAGTGCAGTTACTCCCTTTAAAGGAAACCAGTGACAGGAAGGTTCCTCCAGGATTTAGTCCATGACTGACTGAGGGGGGAAAAAATGGGGCAATTCCTGGGGAGCAGCAGGGCCTGTCCTTCCAAACTCAGATTTCCTTGAATGGATTTTCCTGAAGTGCTGGAGGAGATAACAGATCATTACAATCACAATGAGAGAGAATAACACAGCTGCAAGTGACAAAACACGTCATGTTCCAGCTGCTGGCTCCACATACGTTTAATATCATTGGTATGTCCTTTACGTACTTCCTTATTATACGTGAAAGTGGCATTTTCTGTTCCTCTAAAAACACCGCCATTCTGATAAAGCCATACCTGGCTAGCTAGCTGTCAAAAAATATCGTATTTTTTATTTTTTGTATACCTTCTCCTCGTCTTCCACCTCTTCGAGAGACAAACCGGCTCACTTTGCCCGGCTACGAGTACCGCACAGCCACTAACGAAGGTGAAAATGTCCACAAAAAGGTCTAAAAATGTCGCTAAACGCGAAGCCCACTTGCCTGTTTGAAGAAAAGAGCGACTGTCACCGCCGCCGTCTCCGGAGTTATTACTGTTACTATGGTAAGCTAGTGACAGCGAGGCACGCGCATGACCGGAAACGACTTGTCAAAGTAAACTTCCCCCAGGCATAACAACCTAAATGTTGGAAATTTGTTTTAAAAGCAAATTTATATTAACTCATTTTAACTCATAGATCATTTTGTCTTTATAGTTAAAAGAAAATGTTTAGGCAAACATATTTAGTAAAATACATTATCAGTTTTGAAAAAGGTTTTATTTTAAAAGAATAGTTGTAATGTAACGTCATGCAATTTGTATACTGAAAATACACCGTTAATTTAGCTTTAAAGATAATTTTAAAAAATCTCTTAATTTTTGATCAGTTATTTTTCTCAATAATCTCTTAATCATGTTTTTGTGTGTGTGTGTGTTTTGTATTATATTTTCATATTTTGGGGGAATTTAATTTTAGAGTAAATTAACGATATATATTTTTTAATGTCAAATCTATTTTTAAAGTTAAAAAAGAAAGATTTTATTTTTGTTTTGCTTCAATTTTATTCAATATTTTTATTTTTGTGACATTTTTATTTCATTTTATTAGTTTTCTAAACTTCCCTAGTTAAATTAATAAAAAGCACCTCTATTAAAAAAATAGAAAATGAAACATTTATTATGATAAACCGGAAACAACGAAGTTCGTGCATTCTAGCCGAACATTTCTTATTCTTATTTCTTAACTTTTAGAATAAACGGCCTTGTGCAGATCGCTATTTATGTCTTAAACGTTCGGTTACGCGTGAAATGACACGTTTTTAATCGTGCCACCGCGCGTTTGATGTTTATCAAAATGCCCACGGTTTTTGCGACACTTTTGTAGGCTTTACGTTGTCGATGTGGAGCAGTGTGGTTGCTAGGGTGATTTTTCAGTGGCTGGATTTACAGCGCCTCCCTGCGATTAGAAACAAAACATACAAAAAAAAAACATCTCAGTTTATAAGAATCATTTGAAATATTTTCTACAAAAAAAACTATTATGTGCTTCTACTTTGATTTATTTGCAAAATTAAAAAAAAATAGATCTACTAATCCCTTAATTTGAGTTTTATTCAGTCTGTTATGGATTAAGGACTGCAACAGTGGCCCAATCATAAGTCTTTGCCATTCAACTCGTATTTTATTATATTTATTTAAATGTTAATCAACATATTGTACAAGAAAAAAAAGTTGTTTACCCTTTGAGTCGTTTAAATAAACACAGTTCATAAATAGTTTTCAAAAAAAGGTTTATTTCATGTTTTTTTTCTAATTGTGTAAAACATTGATGCTTACATATAGACTTTGTATATGAGAAGTAACTAAATATAGGCTATTTAACCTTTCACGTGTGTAATAATAAGGTGTTGGCTCATTGCAAGGCAGTTTTAGCTGCTGTTATTAAAACCAAAGTGTGTCACCAACAATATCTCAATAAAAAAAAACACTCAACATGATCTACCGAAACTCACATACGGGTGTGTTTATAGTATATGACTATATTTAAGGCTTATTACAGCTACAATAGTTGATATGTACTGCAAATCACAGCTGTCGTTTACCAAACACATAATCACAGTTACAGAGAGAATGCGCTAGTCTGCAGGTACAGCATAAAGGCATTGTTGGATAACAGAGGACAGCAGGGACACTTGTATATCACATTTTATCAGAGCAGGATGACAAATTATTTCTAACATTATTACAACAACATTACACTTAACGTTAAAATGTTCACAAGTTTTTCCCAGCGTGGATTTGGCTCATGTGCACAAACTACTATGAGTAGACTCGGTTTATTCATGTGCAGAACTCGTCAGATAGGTTTATCGCTTCGTTTTTCAATTTAAAAAACTACGCTTTCACTGAAACCATTTTTTTCCACTTGTAATTTAACAAAAAAGTCTTTAGGATACCTGGAAAGCTAATGTCTAAGGTCACTTTACAAATTAATGCAAAACATAAAGAAATGAGGAAAGGCTTGAGACTTTAGCACATTAAAAAAAACTTTTAAAAATAAAATATGTTCATATATGTGTATATATATATTTTTTTTCAGTTCATAGTTTGAAGACCTTCATTTAAAAAAAACTGAATAATAGGTACGTACGTTTTAAAATTCACAGTCTAAATACATAAGCTATTAACCGTGGTGTCATTTTACTTTAAGTTATTGCAAGTTTATAGATCTTTTTAGAACAATACAGAACTCTAGCTAGCTCGTCTACTTTGCACCACAATCCAACTCAAACCCTAAAAAACTCCTCCACTTCCTGTAAAATATTTGCCTCTACGTCAAAACTAACCCGTTTAGACAAGCTATGGCCAATGCTAACTGTTGTTAGCCGCACTCACAATGCTACATGAGCACTTATATCACTTTAGCTAATAAAGCTACTCATTACTTTCTTTTTTTCTGACAAAAAAAATATGACTGGATCCTTAAAAATAGCTAAATTTGCAGAATTTTTCCTTGCAAAAAACAACTATGTTGACAATTGAAGCTAAAGTTGTTGTTGTTGCTGCTACACTTTGCTAGCTAAAAACTCAGTTTTCAATTCAAATAGGGCTAAGACTTTTAAAAGGAACAGCATCAATGTCAGATACACATTTGAGTGCATCTTTCAACAGTTACACCCTAGGGCTTCACAAACAACAAACACCTTTGGTTACATACATTACATGAATGCTAGTGTTTACCGTAAGCGCTATAAAGTTTCAAACGTCACTAAAAATTCAAACTTTAGAATTCCACATCGAGGAGTCATTGAGGTAAATTGAAATGTTTCATGAGTGGAAACATATTGCAATAAGCTGCCAATGTTAGCATGCTACATCAGCAGGTATTTGTGTATTAGCTAAAAAAGTTTAATGCTACGTTCACACCGGGCTCAGAAATGCGTGTTTAAGCGACTGTTTCCAATGAGAATGTTGACAAACATATATATGTGTGTTTCGGGCTTCCACGTTCAAAATTCTCGTATTGCTACACACATTTTTAAGTTTGTTTTTAGCTCTACGAACAAAACACAAGTCAAAAGTTAAGCCAGTTGAACTGTGAGGCAATCATTTGAGAAGTGATCTTGAAAAAAAAAAAAAAAAATTCCAACTTGTGCCTGCCTAGAATTACAGTTAAAGTTCCATTAGTTGTCAAGCACATAGTTGCGTGAAATTTTTTCTCCAAATTTGACCCATCCACCGGGGGAGTGGTTAACTGCAGACACAGCTGCGCTTGGGAACCATGTGGTGGTTTAACCCCCCCAAACCAACCCTTTTGTGCTGAGTGTCAAGCAGGGAAGCATTAGGTCCCATTTCTTGAGTCTTTGTTATGACTTTGCCTGGATTTGAACTTACGACCTTAAAGTCTCAGGACAGACACTCCACCACAAGGTTCTATTCCCAAAATTCTTTCATGTATCGGAAGAAGCCTGGGGCAAAATTTGCAAGATTTGCATACATTTTTACTAAGCCTCTTCCAAATGCAAGTACAAGTACTAGTATCAGGTAGCGACAGTCCAGTGTGAACACCTCACGCTAAAAGCACGTTCAACATTGCCTACTTAGCGCCTTCTTGAACGTGCATCACATGCCCGGTGTGTACGTAGCATCACTCTGAACACAAACTCCAAACCTCGACTCCAACCGGCTGAATGCTAATTATTAAATAAAGTAGTGTAAGAACTCTTTTTTTTCAAAAGAACAACCATCAGTTAGCATCAGCATGCTAACTATCAGTAATGATAGTTAGCATTTAATGCTTAATAGACATACTGTCACCTCGAGTGAAATAAACAGCATAAATGTCCATGCTGAAAATGGTTGGAGTCTCTTACCCTGACTCAACACAGAATCATAAATCAAGCTTTTGAAATATTACTTTTTGTACAGATTCTGCAAGCAGAACATTATGCATTGACTCCTCCCCTAAAAAGTGTAGTCAAAAAGTGTTTAAAAGTTGACTTTTTCTTTGAGTTATTGATACCTTTCATGTGACAGGAAGAACATGATCGTTCGTCACTAATCCACCATTATTACTGACATCCTTGCTGTGTGACCAGAGCAGCTTCTGTGATCCAGCACTTTCACAGTGGCTTCCATCCCCCAATGTCTTCAAAGCATCAGGAAAACATATAAAAAATATATAAAACTGTTAATTTGCAAAAGGCTCAGTTTGTCAAGAACATATAACTAAAAAATAAAAGCACAGTAGAATTTGGCCTTGTTGCTTTTCTTTGATTGTCTTTAGTTTGGATTGCTAGTCAAGAGGACCATGGGGTGAGAAAGGCCTAGGAGAAGTCCCATACACCCTCTACTGTGTCGCCGGCAGCTGATGATGTGGGGTGACAGGACAGGCAGGGAGGACTGGACACTGGTGAGTCTTCGGGGCTTGTAAGGGGTACCGCTGGGTATATGAGACTGAGGAAGGAGTCTCTGGTGTGCTTCTTCACCTGTAAAAAAGCAAACACACCTGGTATATCTGCACAGTGTGTCAAATATATGGTAAATAGCATTTACAGTCACAGTCCTATTCACACACTGATGCCGGCTCCAATGGCTAACACTGGCGCAAACCTATAACCACCAGGAGCAATGTAGGGCGCTGTGTCTTGCCCAAGAACACTTTTGACAAACGGGCAGGCAAGGCGGAAACCAAACCTGCAATCTTCCAATCAAAGGTCAACCTGGTCCAACCCCTTTAGACCAGTGGCTGTCCAATATTCTTAAGATCTATCGGACAATATTTTTATAATTTGATATTTCTTTGATAAAGTCACATGTATTAGGTTTTTAGGCCCGTGGAGGGTCACTGAGAGTGCTAGTGTGTCTTGGCTTGCAGCTTGCGCCGCCACCCCCAGGGATGTCGATGACAATGGAATGTACAGTTGTTGTTAGGTGTGAACGATATATCGGTAACAGTATCGGTATTGGGCCAAAGCTAAAAAAAATTCCAACTATATTATTCTGATTGTTTTCAGACTTTATTTTTGATGGATACTCGTGGATACTTGTGCCTAATATGTCCTTAGCACTGGGAAGCTTGTGTTTACAGACATAGTAATTGTTCTGATTGTGTTCACATATATTCCATATTTGATAGGGATAAATGTTGTTACTAATAGATCCCTGGCAATGGAAAGTTTATGATTTACAGCAACGTGTAATAGTCAGGAAATGCTCTGAATGTTTTCAGATATATTTTCAATGTCTTAAAGTAAGATTCAAGATTCAAAGATTCAAAGGGTTTATTGTCATATGTACAGTAAAGAAACTGGTTTCCCTGTACAATGAAATTCTTACTTTGCAGCTCACTCTGAATGCCATAAAGATAAAAAAAATATAAAGTTTTTGGATATTTACAGGATGACTGAAAACAAGGTATATATACGAAATAAACAAACTATGCATATGTGCATATGTATACTTATTCCTATTAGATCCCTTGCTGTATGTGAAAAAGGTATAGTATAATGTGATTAATAGTAAAAGAAAGTTGTACATTTCTTATAAAGAAACAAAAAGCAAATCTAAATTTGGTTTTATGGTGGACATTTAAATATCGGTATCAGGAAATATCGGGGTTATCAGTCACAATTTCGCCGAATATAGCAGTTATCGGTATCAGCCATCCCTAGTTGTTGTGCGTGTGGTAAGTGTATTGTGAAGAATTCTTAAGGCCTGGTTTATACTCCAAAGTGATTTGTAGTCACTGAAGTTGCATTGGGAGAAAGACAATTGGAAAGGAATCGTTCAAATCACTGGGAAATATGACAAGTGCCGATGACATCATCTGAAACTGGAATTTTAGGCGCATATATAGAGCAACAGCATGGAAATCGTACTATTTAACCTGAATGTTATGTCAAGCGGTTATACAGTAGTATGCAATGACGGAGCCAACTGTCTCGAAAAATATCTTTTTGCACTGTAGACGACGAAAATTTAATTGGACAAATTAGGAAATACCTAACTTCAGACACAGAACAACAGAGTAAGTTACTGGAAAGATATACTGTATCTTATCTTGCACTAGACTAAAGAATGTAATTCTCCTCTTTTTTTGCCTATGTATGCAACTGTATGGGCAAGATGTCCTTCTTGTCTTCTAGAGACAAGTTTCAACGCCTCTCAGAAGTTCAGTGACAAGCAACCTGTAGTGTGAACTAGACCGCGGGATTGCAGATACGATTGATGCGATGTAAACCAGGATTAAAGTTATTGTAAACTACACACAGGTGATCCTGTACGTACCGACTTCAGGCAAATGTCACTCGCACGCGGTGTGTAGGTAATATGAAAGTGCCTGTAGAACGCCGTTGGACGGCCAGATAAACTACCCAAGGAGGTCGTAAGGAGCCCAGATATATATCTAGTCAACTTCACTCATGGCCCCTTGCGCAGTCCGAACGATTCTGGCCTGGTGTCACACACTTCCCCTTTGCTTACCCTTATGTGTTGCATGTTTGCTACCTGCTACCTGTTGCATACCTGTAGAAAAAATGTATAAGAACATATTTGAGCAATGGGCTCTCCGGGGATTCCAAGCGGTCTATGACCTTGCTTTTACCTGGGGGCCACTTGCGTACAAGTTTGACCATTTTTTGCCCATATCCACTCGGTATCCACTCCAAAGGGCTGGTGTTACTAAGGCTTTCCCAAGAAGTGACCCTAGATTTTTTGCTAACTTATTGACTAATACACAATTCCCTGGGTGAACCAGTCAAAGAAGGTGTCTGAAAATGCCTTTTTTTTTGCACATCTCAAGTAATATAATTAGGAAAGCAGACACTGCCAATGCTTTTGTCATGCATTACCTGTTTGAAGAAGGCGTGGCTCAACAGTTCAAATGCAGACGGTCTATCAAAGACAAGGACAGCAAAAACAGTTAAAGAGTGAAAAATGAGCGGATCGAGGGTCAAATACAACAGTAACGACCTGCGCTCAGGCTGCTGCTGGAGACACAGCTGGACCAGGTTGTGCAGGGTGGCCGAGTGGTTCTTGGGTCCCGGGCTTTGAGGTCTGTCTGCAGGAGGCGCAGTGGCACTGTGGGACAGACTCCCCGTGGCCACGCTCTCGCCGATGCCCGAGTCTACCCCAGATCGCGACACCTTTAGTCCCCCCAGCTCTCCCAGCGGGAAAGGAGCCACATCCAGGAGGCAACAGTGGGAGCCGCGGAGCTTCTGAAGCAGCATCTATATAGAAAACGTTCACAATGTCAGGAGTCAGTGCCTGTCTCCCCCTCTGGTCTAGTGAATTATAAACACACTACATCTCCCAGTAACCCTAGCGCACACTCCCCAAATGCCACTTAGCTGACACTCAATGACAATCCCACACATGACACCACTGCACTGAGCCTCACTTAGTGCGAAGTATTGTTTGTGCCACCTTGCCTTCATTACCGAGCGTTTGAATCCAGGTCTGATCTTCTGTTTCAGACCATGCTTCATCTCTGATTGCCTGCTACCTGCCCTGACCCTTGCCTGGACCCTGACTACTCTAGTCTCTCCTTTGATGCTCTCATGCTTGTTATTGACTTCTGCTAGTCTGATCCCAATTTAGCTCTGTGGACTTTTAGCTGTGCTTAGTTCTTCTTGCTGGAACTAATAAACCTGCTGCAAGTGGAACCAGATTGTTTTTGTCTGTTCAGCCATTTTCCTTTAAGTTTTCTAGTTTTATTCAAAGAAATATGCCTTTGTACATCTACAATAACCTGTTGAACAGACAGCTTCACATCTCACTGTTGCACAAAGTGCCCAACTTCCTGCCCTGCCTACTAATTATCAACTGAATCGGGTATCTTCCAACACCAACATCACATAACAATGGGGGCGTTTAGAAAAAAAAGCAGAAGAGTGGTGCTTCAGGTTTGAATTATTAACGCCTGAGCAACAGAATACTTCTGGTTTACTTCTGCTAAATCAAGCCCAAGTGATTAACCTTCCACCGCTGTGCTTTACAATTGCTATTAGTCTAGTGAGCTCTTTATGGCAGGGAAGCAATCCCAAAATACTTAATTAATTTGATGTTGTTTACAAATTAATTTATTTTAATAGTGATTTTAACATTTACTTTATTCGTTTTTCTTTCCTTTGATTATAAAAACATATTTTTAACAATTTGATATATAAGTGGACCAAAATTATGAACTCTTACATTAAAGACTAACAGAAAACTTTTTTTTGGCTGGAAAAAAACTAGAATCGCTTAAAAAAAGGGAAAATTGATTGTGGATTAGACAAATCAATATTGATTTCTAAACAAAACAATCCTAATTGATTCTTTCTTTAAATCCAGTCCTTGCTAATGTAGATCATTTTACTCAGGTTTCCCCCCTGAAAAATGGGCAAAAGTCAATTTAATGTGTAACACTAAAGTCAAAATGTCTTTAGCATTCCATCAAACTTCTCAATTTGGAAACTATTGAAGATCCACTCAGTAAAAATTGTGTTTTTGGTGTTTTTAACATGTTTTTGTGGTATTTTTATGACAATAGAGGACATATAGTTACAAAATTAAGCTTAAAACTGTTTATCTGAGTATATCTTTATTTGAATGATCGTGAATAGGGAGCAGACCAAAAAAAAAAAAAGCCATCTGAAAAAGATTGTAGTTGTTACTAGAGGTGTGTATTGGGACATATCGCGATACGTATTGTATCGTGATATGTCCAAATACTGTACCAGAATCACATTTTTCTTTCAAAATATATTTACTTTTTAGATGGTCTTAACGAAATTACCAGAGTGGGCGGCATGTCCTGGAAAGGCACTCGCCCGCTGACCAGCTCACAGGCTACAATTCCCAGACTGTAGATGTCTGACTTCACTCCATAGCCGTGCAGGTCCTACAGAGCCAACACCAACAAACACAACCAGGGGAACAGAATCAGGTTCGATGCTGAAGTAAACTGGAAAGATTTTTAAAAAATAATTTGTGGTTTTAGACATTTGTGGACATTTTTCTCCTCCTGACCTGCCGCAGCAGTTCAGGGCTGAGCCACGGCAGCAGCGCCGGGCTGTGGTGCGGCATGTCGAACACGGCCTTCATCCTCTTCCCGTCCCGCATCATGCTGTAAACGCTGTAGAGTCCAGAGAGGTAGACGCGCCCCGCCCCTGACAGCAGGATATGACTGGCCTTCACTCCCCTGACAGTAAACGGGAAAAGACGGTCAAACATCTCGAAGCTTCGTTTTTGAAACCACGTGTCCTGACTTCCAGCCACCGGTGAACGTAGCCTCTCCGATGTAGGTACTCCAAGCCTTTCAGCACACCGTGCAGCAGGTAAGCTATCAGGGATTCACTCATTCCATCTGGAAAATGAGTCCGCAGTAAAGTGTCTGCCGATCCTACAATCAAAAAGATGGTTTTGAAATGGAAAAAAGTAACAGGAAGGACTTGAAATATGTCTATAGTTTTTATTTGGCTAACCATAGTCCATGAGGGGTGTCAAGACCCACAGCTGGCAGCAGGAGCTAAAGACCAGGCGAGAGGTCAGCAGGTTCGGGTGGCGGAGGAGACGGGAAAGCAGAACCTCGTTCTAAAGTTTTACACACAAACACATTGAAGAAAAACTCTGGACAATGGGAAAAAAAAAATAAAAAAAAGGTTGAAGCAACGGATCTCACCATGAGCTGCAGCAGCTCCTCCTCCGTGCACTCATCCAAGTTGGTCTGCTTGAGCGCCACAAGCTGCCCTGTCGGAATGTGACGCGCCATTTTCACCTGGCTCAGATTATTGAAGCCCCTTCCTGTTGGAATAAAAAAAGGAAAGTCAGTTAAAGAAGAGTCCTAACTATAAGATATAGACACCACAAAAGAAATATTGAATCGACTCCATCCAGCCATAAAATTTTAAATAAATGGAGACAATAAAATAAATTAAATAAGTAACAAAAAATGTTCTATGCCATAAACTATTCAATTTATGTGTGAAAAAGCCCAAACGTAATTAAAAAATAAGATAAAATAAATAATTAACAAAAATGCTGTATGGTAAGCCAATTTGCCTATAAACAATCTGCAATTTTATGCATGAAAAATCACAAAAGTAATTAATAAAATAAAGTAAATAATTGACAAATATGCGGTATGGCAAGCCAATTTGTCTATAAGAAAATCTTCAATGTACGTGTGAAAAATCCCAAATGTCATAAATGAAATAAACCAAATTAAATAAGTAGCAAATATGCTGTATGGCATGCCAATTTACCTATAAAAAATCTTCAATTTAAACGTGAAAAATCCCAACTATCATAAAAAATATAAAATAAAAACACAAATATGCTGTATGGCAAGTCAATTTGCCTTTAAAAAATATGCAATTTACATAAGAAAAATCCCAAATGTCATAAATACGATAAAATAACTTTGATAAAATAAGCAACAATTATGCTTTATGGCAAGCCAATTTGCCTATAAAAAATCTGAAATTTACAAATGAAAAATCCCAAATGTCTTAAATAAAATAAAATAAATACTTAACAAATGTGCTGTATGGCAAGCCAATTTGCCTATAAAAATCTAAAAATGTACACATAAAAATCCCATATATCATATATAAAACAAGGTTAATTTAATACGCGACAAAAACGCTGTACGGCAAGCCAATTTGCCTATAAAAATCTTCAATTTAAACATGAAATATCTCTAATGTTTTATATAAAATATTTAATATATATGCTGTAAGGCAAGCAAATTCACCTATAAAAAATCTGCAATCTACAATTGAGAAATTTAAACATAGTAGGGTGAAACTTACCTTTTAAAAGCAGGATTTTGTTACATTTCTTATGTAAAATAAACTGCAGTGTTGTGTTCTTACCCAGCTCAGACAACAGCTGGTAGTGGGCGGGCTCTGCAGACAGCCCTGTGATGTCATCGCCCCCCGCAGGTCCTTGCAGAGTGAATTTGGAACCGTCACAGCTCTGCAGTAACACGCGCACATAATATCACAGGGAAAAAAAGGTATTCTGGTAACACGAGAGGGATATCTTGACATTTCATCCCATTTAGCAAACCCTCCTTCCGAAAATGCAGCAAAAATAGTCAAAATAAACATTTATCCACATATGAGCGTGTTCATATTTTCAAAATTTTAATTATAGAAGTAAAAGTTTTATAAAAATTGTTAATTTCACATTTTTGGTCCATTTTTAAATGCTAAAATTTAAATCTATTGTTAATATTCAAAGGGAATACTTAAAGAAATAATAAAAGGCTTTAAAAAAGTATTAATTTGCTTTCCTAAAATATGTCAAGAACAATATAACAGTTAAAGTTTAGCTTTAAAAACTCTAAATTAGCTGTAAATGAAACACAAGAAAAAAATTTAATCTCCAAAAAGTGTTAATCCTGAATGCTACATTTGCTATACAGTGAACATTCATTTTTTATCAAATTGGAGATTCTTATATTGCTTCTTTAAAATCCATGAAGACATTTCAAAAGAAAACCACTATATATGAGTATTTGAAGGCGAATACGTTTTTAAACTTCATTGCATGCTTTCTAGAAGCTAATTAGCTGTGGATTTGTTGTTCAGCTCCTTCATCTCCCAACAAAGCAGCTTTAAGGGTGGCTTAGAAATTAGCAGAGCTGCCTTAATACCAAAAGGTGTTGAGTTTAAAACTCTTCTGGCAAGCAGTCAAACTGAGAAGCTAGAAGTTAAATACATAAGTGGGTAAAAGCTAGAATTTGCCAAGTTTTGAGATATCCAGTTTTTGTTTGTTACAAACTGTGGATGGACTGAAGTAGAAAACTTGACAAATTTTCCTTCGATTTTCTTGAAGAAAAAGCAAAATTCAGGCAGGGAAAAATCTGATAACTGCTGTTTTAGACATATGGCTGCACTTCCTTTGTGTTGCTGGGATTAAGGAAGAAAACAGGGGGAGAGGAAGAGGCTTGCAGTGTTTTGGCACTCATTTTGGCACATATGGAAAAATAGTGCAACAATCATAATCATTATTAGGTCACCAAACATCAAAGTTGTTTGATGAAACACTTTTGAAGTTTGAATTTCCCATCTTGACACTCTTCTAGTGTCACAGATTCTCAACAGTGATGGTAGGATTGGGGGAGTGTCAGCAGAAACGCATTGACAACATCTACTGACCAGGAACTGGAGGCTGGTGTCCTCATAGCGCTCCTCTATGTCCATGGGCTGGACCTGAGCGTGGGAGACGCAGGAGCAGTCCTGGTGAGGGAGGAAGGGGGAGGGCACATGTGAGTCATGCTCGGAAGCGAGGAGGAATTGGAAGAGGAGCATGCTGGGAAGGTAGAGGAGGGCAAGCAGCTGCGTGTCCAGAGGGGAGGCTTGTGGGGCCCACAGCCACCTCTTGGCATTTTTTTTACGTGGCTTGGTGGACAGTGCGACTTAACATTTGACTTTTTTTTTTTTTTTGCTTTTTAAATAAATAGGCTCATGTGGGTGGGACTCTTGGCCTTGCTGAGAGCTCTCTGTTTACATGCTCTCCTGCTAGCTTACATACCCTCACACCACCAACTAAAATGGTGAACAATACTGAAGTTATCCAGGTATAAAGCTTTAAGGAAGATGCCAACTTGGACAAGAAAAACAAATTAAAAAAAAACATGGGTCTAGTCATCTACAAGTAGAAGCATCTGAATGGGGCGGAGCATGGAGCTTGTGGCCCACCCACGATATTTTCTAATCACAAATACAATTGTTTTTCAATAGCATTTTTTTCATCTGCTGCTGATTCACAAACAGCCACAAGAATAGGGTACTTGTTGAGGCTGAACGGTACTGACATTCCAGTGCTGTGACAGCACGGTACTGACAGCGGGCGCTGTCCGTAGATGTAGGTGTAAGGGCGGTAAACACTAGTAACAAACCCCATACAAAAATACACCAGATTCTCGCTGAGAGGTCCACAGCGTTTGACCATTCAAGTTAGATATCTTGCGTCTTGTTTCAACAGCTGTGTATGCTAGACGACACACATGGAGCACGTGACTAAAGTGTTGCTAATCAAGGATAAGTGCATAAAAATGGAATATAAAGGATGGGGAAAATATATACGGCTGCCAGTGCAACACATTCTCATTCCCAAGTCGTCAAATATGGACGTTTGGTTTAGAACCTCTTCGAGTCACTATTTGACGTTTTGAGTGTCCCCAACTAGTTGTTGTTTTTGATACGCTGGCTGTGTGTAAAATCAAGGGTCTGCAACCCTCGGGACGCAATACCAGAGGTGGTACCAGATGCAGTGCTGGACCCAATCCGGTACCAGACACGGAACCCGAACCAGACATGGTACCGGACGCAGTTTCCCATGACTGCAACCCAGTTAGGGTTTTAGGGTACCAGGTTTGGTTACCAATGCGCTCCGTGTCCTGAAACTGGACCAGTTCTGGTTTGCGGCCCGGAGGTTGGGACTTCTGATTTAATGGGAATAGCCAGTGTTACGGCCCTGAGCCGTATTTCTGTTTGTCTGCCCTGTGTCTGCTCCTCTCACTTAGGTGCAGCAGTTTTGGGATTTGGAAGCTTCGGATAAAAAGGACCTCAGGGAAGAAGGGCATCTGCTGGGACTTCCTGTCAGGTTCAACGCCACTGCTGCACCGCGGAACTCGCTACGTGCTCTGCTCTACACTTTTGATTCGTTAAACACATTAACGGGACATTAAAGTGTCGTTTAGTGTAAAACCCGGTTTCATCTCCCGGCTTCTTTGTTACGGTATAGAGCCAGTCGTAACACCAGTGCATCAAAAAATAGTTAGGGACACAAAAAATGCTAACTTTTGACGCAAAGAGGTACTTAATCAAATGTCAATATGTGACGAGTTGGGAATGAGAATGTAATGGCCAGTACTGTAAAAAACAGTGATCATAAAATATTAACAGTCTGAACGTTCATATTGTGCCTTAATATATTAAGCACAATATGAACGTTAATTTATTATTATTATAATAAATTAACTAACATATAATGTAAAATTAATTAAAACTCAACATTGTGCATTTTTAATTCCACTGTTAACAGTTCTTGAAGTAAGGAGGCTATTTGATATTCTCTGCATTTTGTTTCTCAATAATATTTAGGTTTTTACTTTAAAAGGTGTGTTATTATTACAAAAATGTGTTATGATAATTTTATTTTACTGTTGCAAAGGTTGTTAAATTAACAAATTGCGTTTTCATTTGCTCTAAAATATAAAGGTTTTCATGAACAGGTTTTTACACAGAAAAGTATCGATAAGAATACCGGATTGATAAGCACAATAAAATCTTAATGATAACCGTCCATCTTAACACTGTTCCAAACACCAAAAACACATTTTTCATCGAAATTAAATGCTCTTTGGAGGATTTTTAAATGTTATTGGTGGTTTATCAATAAGTTGTTTAACAAAACGAAGAACCTTAGTGTATCCCATTTTGAGGAAATGGCTGTCCGATAAAAATTATCGTCTACTTTGGCCAACGCTACTGTCCCGTTCTTACCAAGAAAGACATGGAGTCCCTTTGGCGGTTTCAATAGCAGGCGTTCGTCCGCTCAGAAGCTGCGGGAGAGCGGGTTGGGTCGAGGCGGACAGCGTCCATCGAGACCCCCGGCCTCGACCACACACACGCCCGGAGCTGCATCGGCCGATCCCCGCCACTCAGTCGAGATGGTGACGGGGAGACTAGAGAGGGGGAAACAGGCGATCACTGCGAAACAAATCTTACAACAATGTAAAAACAGCACATTTATCTTCAAGGTTAACCTCTTTTGTGAAGTCTGACTATAGGCGAGTCTGTCACGTACCACATTTAGAAAAAAATGAACTGTCTTTTGTGGAAATTTTACATATCGGAAGTTGAATGTTAACTCGTGTAAAAACAAACAAACAAACAAACAAACAAACAAACGACGCTTTGTCTTCACATTATTCATAAGTGCAAAACAACATCGCTACTTACCTTTCCTACTCAGCTCTTCGGTGCAAATAACTTGCATATAACACCGTTCTTTCAGATCATATTTGTTATGTTCCGTTTTAAAAATAATAACGATGCACAGAGGTGATATAAAAAGACCTAATTTAGGATGGCTTTAATAAAAAATGTTCTCCCAGGATAAAGGACTTTTAATTTGACATAAATAACTGTCGCCTGACAAAGAAGTCATATATGGCAAGCCGTTGAGACAATAAATACATCAGCAATGATGGCTTTAACCATTTAAAGGGCCAATACCATGAGTTTCTTAAACCTTTCAGAGTAAACTATATCCATATATATGATCATATTTTACCTTTGGAACATTAAAATACAAATTATTTATGACATATTTGTTATTTTCTACTACCAAGAAGTAAAATGGATCGATTCCCGAGGCTCCGCCTCCTGCTACATGTGGGTGCCGCTCATTTCATGATGTCATCCTAGAGACGACTGTCTTAGTTTTTTCCATGAAAATAAACAACATGCAAACTTCTTTAAAGATGGATGCACCCTAAATCTGCCTTTACTAGTCCTGTCCATCGCTACACTGGTTCACAACACAAATACATTTGATGTCTGCACCACTGTGCCCAATCGGGAAGTGGGGGGTGTATTACAGGAGCTCCGCGTCTAAAGTAATGAACACCTATTTGAGCTGGGATTTACTGAAGCCAAGACACAATTGGAAGATATATGGTATTGTGCATCTAAAATGAAAGTTATTTGCTGATCACCACTAGCTCCATGGAGAAATTGAGTGTTGGGTATGGAAGGGGCTGGTACTGAGAGCACAGGTTTTTAGAGGATTACTCAGACATGCCTGAATGGATCAAATATCACTTTGGGGTTCTTTATAGTGAGGAATGAAAAGTATAATACACTTGAAAGCTCAAAAAGTTTTTTTTTTTTTTTTCATGGTATGGCCTATTTAACACCAGAGAGGTATGGCAAGCTGTCGAGACAATGCATACACCGACAATGATTTATGCTGGCTTTAACCATTGACTGTATAATCACTGGACATATCAACCCCTCCACTCTTATGATCCAAACAAGTACCTGATGGTTCAAAAAAGATCAAAATCCTATAGACTTCTATTGAGAAATAAAAAGTATTTCTCAGACGTTAGAATAATTGTTCTTTGTCTAATACTTTCTTCTTAATATATTCTTACTGATCGTATTTTTTAAAGATAGTTTTTCTTCATCACAAATTATTCAAGTTATAAACTGACCAATCAGATGACTCAGTAAAAGTTTGTGCCCGCTGGCTTCACCTCGAACGTTTGATTGGCAGCTTCTCCCGAGCTCGCTTTTAGTGGATTGGCTGTGGACTTCGAACAAGCTCACTCATGATTGGCGAAAGTAGTTCCTCTAAAAATGTGACTCAGACTTACTCGGACCAATCACTGTTGATGGACGTTTCAAAATGGCGGCAGCAGTATCGGGAACCCACGGTGACAGCTTTAGCCTGATTTTTACGAGGGCTGGAGGTAAGGAATTTTCTATGGATGACGTCAACACTTCGTTTTGTCCAGTGTATTAATATGTCTATGGCTTTAACCCTTTAACACCGGTGATGTTTCCCCATTTACACCTAAATAACACACACTTTGACAGACAGAAAATCTGTTATCATTAATACGATCACCATCAATCTAATAAATATGAAAATTTTTTAAAGACGATTTATGAATCACTATGTTCTGATAATGAAAACATTGATGAAATGTGAAAAAATTAACGTCCACATTTTTTAAATTAAAAGTGGTTAAAACCCAATGCATTGTGGTCTATATTTCTCAATCCAGTGAGCATCAACACACACTAGTTTTTCACTGAGACTTTTGAGAAATTTCCGTGGGCACTAGATTTTGGAATTGTGGATACTCTTGCAAAATGGTGAATGCATTATGTAGTGCACTGAGTTGTCAGTAGAAGAAATTTTAGAAATTTGCTCACAACCACACAGTCTCTTTGGTAGCTCTATCACTTATATTTGTCTATCCACAGACCTGATTATTATATCCACTAAGATCAACATTGATAACATAACTAGCATTACCATAAAATGTAAGATTTTTAATTTAGAAAAATCTGTAGGTTGAATTTTAACTATTACAAATGACAAATTTTGTATTAGGATTCAATGTAGTCAGAATAAAATCTCGCAAAACATAAAAACAAGAACGTGAACATATGCCATTTTTTTTGTATAAATGTTCATGAGGCTTGCCATACTCTTGGTAATCCGTCGCCGATTGATGACCACCACAGACTCCCTCCTCCACGTTTCCTCCATTGTTTGAAGCTTTGCTGAAGGGGCGGCAGATACTTACGGAGACTGTTGGAATTTCAAATGCTGCGGAAAATTATCGACACAGGGTAAGCTCTGTGATAACCAGAAATCCTCCTAATTACTTATTCTAATATAGCCACCAAGCTAACTGCTCTAAAGATGGCACTCTGTTTGGGGGAGCGGTGATGTGCTAGCTTACATGCTAAGCAACAAGAAGCTGTCATTCGACATTATCACAGGATAACCTCTGTTTTCACCCTAAATATACATTTCGTTTCTCATGGAATTACGACAAAATAAGCTGAAGTTAAATATGTTTAGTGTAACTCTAGCTTTTGATGAACTTCAAACATGAAATTTTATTAACATATATGCATTTGCCCACTAAAAATGGGAGAAATGTATTTTCAGAAATAGTAGTGAAACACACACACACATATATATTGGCAACATAAAAAAGCCTTGCTTGTTATGTTATGCAGACTAAAACTGCTTTGGAAAGCTAATTTTTTGTAAAGAAAGAGAAACATTATAGATCCCTAATTAGCTAAAAGTAAAAAAAAATCAGCTAGTGTACTATGTATTAATTTAGGCCAAATTGTTTTTTTTTATTATTATTTTTTTATTTCATTGTTTCACGTTATGTAAGAAAAAATAAATAAATAAACAAACCCAGGATTTTTGCATCCCCACTATCAAGCATGGCCATGGTTGCATAATGATTTGGGATTCCTTTTGCTAATAATTAATTCAATTAACTCCAAAGGTCATCCACAAGGTGAAGTAAGTTTAAACAATGTTCAATAAAGTTTTTTTTTCTTTTAATTAATAATATTGGTTTTAAGTAATTTTTTAAGAGAATTTCTACTATTTCTTTTAGGCTACAGTCAAATATCCCAAAATACAGGTTTTTCAACAAATTTGGGAGGTGGCTGCACATCAACATTTGTAATCGGGAGGCGACAGTTGCGTTTTTACAAAGACCTTAAGAAAAAGTTTAAATTACATTGTGACCACGGTTTCTTCTTAACCCTTGTGCTATCCTAGGCATGTTTATATTGAAAGTGGGGTCATCTGGATCCGACAAGAGAGCAAGCTGTATTTGTATTTTTCAAGGATCTTTTTAAATCTTACTGTTGTCTGTGGCAGACATAAACCCTGTCCACCTTTGTCATGAGAGGGTTCACACATCAATGTAAGGGTTGGGTCTTCTTGACCCCATAAGAGAGCACAAGTCTTAAAAGCTGACATCGGGCACATTTACAGGTCGCTCGGTGGAAGTCCAGTGGCAGGCGGGGCAGAGCCGTAGTGGGCCGGCAGCTCTGACTGGCTGTCCATATGAAGTGCCACCAGACCAAGTGGGCCATTCTGCACACCTGATGGCAGCTGTCGATATTCATGACCACGCCATTGATTTTCAAAGCAATCGGGCGGCAGCGGCATAAAATTTTCTAGATTCTGCCAATCCTTCCCCAACACCCAGTGGTAGTTGTAATTGTGACCGGAGGGTTAGACAATAAGTATAATAACTGTTTCATAAAGAAATAATTGTTTGAAGAAGAGAGTTAAAAAAAATTAACAAATATTTTAGTCAACTTATTAAATCACAGGAAAGCTAGTGCCTATACCTCAAGGACGATTATTTGATCATTTTAGATGGTATTTTAATGCGTTTCCACACCAAATTATTAAGAAATAAAAGGTTGTTTTCAGATACCTTAGTTAAAGTCTGCTTGAATGGGAGGATCTTATAAGAAAACTTGAACTTAGGTCAAAATTCTACCACATTCGTGTGAAAGACCATTGAGTTAAACTGGAGAGGTGATGCCTTTTGGTGCTTTAGCTAACATCGCTGCCTCAGCATCACAAGAAGTCTCTGAGCAGGACGGTTCCAATTCTTGATTTAAGGCGACGTTTGTGTATTATTTTTGATTTTCCTGATGTGCCTCTCTGGTGCACACCGTCAGCGAGACGAAGGTGAAACCGTGATGGGATGTGAAATCTGATGCAAACATGGAGAGCCTTTGGGACAGCGGGAGGGGATAATCTGCTGCTGCAGGTCTTTTGTAGCATCTGCAGTATTAAATGGGGGATTAACTGAAGGAGGTTAATATTTGTGGTCAACAAAACATAATTTTTTATGATTTTTTTTTAATGCTTTCATACTATCTCTGAAGATAAGGGTGGATTCTAGATATAGACATTGATTCTAGGTATGGGTCTAACATGGATTCTAGATATAGATGTTTGAAATAGAGACATAAATGTGCAAAAATTAAATTTCTACTTGTGAAAAGTAAAAAAAATAAAGCAGCAGAATATATGATATTTTCTAGGGGATATAATATGAATATAAATATTTATTCCTTTATTCACTTCTACTAGGAACCCCTAATCAGTATGTTTAGACTTTCAAATTGCATGCATCTTCTGTAATCTCCTCTATAAAAAGGGCATTAACTGTTATGCAAGCACGCTGCATTGCCAGCGGCACTTCTATGATTGTCATAAAGTCAGATATTTGAGCTTGTTCGGGCTCGGTGATGCAGATGTCGGGGTCATTCTTGGTGATCCTGATGGCGCTATTATTAATGCACTGAACGCTTCCCCCTCATTTTTTATCAGGAAATATGAACACAAGATTCCCGTGCATCTCTTCATTGACTTCCTGCTCATTTTCAGATGTATTTGTTCGTTTAACCGTTTTAATTCAATGCCCCCCCAAGTGTGTCTCTGACCTACTTCAAATGTACATACTTGCTCAATTGCTAAGGGGTCAGCTTCAGTATTTTATTGAGGGGGTGGGGGGGGTCAGACCTATTTTCTACCACAAACCAAAAATGCTTACGGCATGACCTTAACAAATACAGCTCAAATATGGAAAGCCAAATGCCTCAATTTCACTTTTTTATTTGACGTGTAATTTGGCATATTTTTTTTTTCTAATTTGGCTTTTATTACTTTATTAGTTGTACCTGTTGTACAAATTGATAAACTGATTTAGTTTTATTTATTTAGTTCTATTTTTGTCTATTTTTGGCAACAACACACTTTTTAAATTAGTGTTTAAGTTTTAATATTATTAATTTAATCAGTAGGAACATGAAAGTTGTTTTTCCTATTTAAGCATACACTGAATGGAGTCAATCTAAAGGGAATCAATTTGGGAATTTGGTTGTAAATTCTACTTAAAAAGTTTTTGAAAACAGGGTGACAGTTCTGTCTTAACTATTCCAATATTTCCTACAACACATTCAATTTCACATTCAATTGTACTATTATTTTTTAGTTTGACCTGTTTTTTCTTTTCTTTGTTCAGTTAAAGGCATGTGTGGGCTCCGCCCATCCCCTCTGGAACAGGATGTGACGTCACAGCGTTAGCTCCTCCCCTCTTCTTTTAAGCTTTGGGAAGCTTTTGGTGAGTAGGGTCCTGCTCCCGCCCCTCTCCAAGGTCAAGATATGTTTGAGGCCAAACCCCGCGTCGTGGACAAGAAGGAGTCCAGCACAGAGACGGGTGAGACTTTCCGCTCCCAAATGTTTTTGAAGCATGTCTCTCTGCTGCTATTGTTAGCCCCCTCTGTCCCAGTAAACCACTTATCTACTCAAGTGGAAGGATGTCAGCATTTAGGGTGCCTGGAGTACCGACAAATCACCAGTCCAAGGCTGTAGTCTTTTTTTTGATTGAAGCCGAGTAGCTTTGTATAAATAAAATGCTCATATTAAAGGGCCTTTACCTTGCTTTTCTTAAGCCTTTCATAGTAAACTATATCCATATATATGTTCAGATATTATCTTTGGCACACTAAAAAACAAACTATATGAAATACGAGTTATTTTCGTGAACTATTTTCCTACCTGGAAGTAAAACGACTCTATTCCTGAGACTCTGTCTTTACACTTTGTCTAATACCTACTATGTGTAATGCACTTAAAAGCTCAAAAAGGGTATTTTGCATAGACCCTTCAACTAGCTCAAAGACAACTAATGTGTTATGAAAGGATTGGATTGGGACTATTGGCAGATAGTCGAAATCAAATGACTCTGATTCAGATCAGTACCAAAAAAACCCTGATCATGACATCCTTACATAGTAGTTTCTTCAAGCCATAATGTTAGTATTCAATGCTTTAAGTGGAGTTCCGGCATCAGGACTTATGGTCTTCTCTTTTTAAAAACTTTGCCAACTGGATTTATTAAGAGGTTTTGCAAACTGAACTTGTGGTCTTCTTTTCTCTTCTTAAAACTACTAGACTTATCTTCTATCTTCTCTTCTTAAGTCATTTTGCCAACTAGACTTATGGTCTTAAGTTGTTTTGCATACTAGACTTAATGTCTTAAATTGTTTCACCAACTGGACTTATAGTCTTAAATTGTTTCGCCAACTGGAACTATGGTCTTAAATCAGTTTACATACTAGATTTAAGGTTTTAAATTGTTTCACCACCCGGACTTATGATCTTAAATTATTTCCCATACTAGACTTAAAGTCTTAAATTGTTTCGCCAAATGGACTTTTTGTCTTAAACTGTTTCACACACTAGAGCTAAGTTCTTAAATCGTTTCGCATACTAGACTTAAGGTCTTAGATTGTTTCACCAACTAGACTTAAGGTCTTAAATCGTTTTGCCAAACGGACTTATGGTCTTAACTTGTTTCGCCAACTAGACTTAAGGTCTTAGATTGTTTCGCCAACTAAACTTAAGGTCCTGGATTGTTTCGCCAACTAGACTTAAGGTCTTAGATTGTTTCGCCAACTAGACTTATGGTCTTAAATTGTTTCACCAACTGGACTTATGGTCTTCCCCTCTTGAAAAGGTTAGCCAACTGGACTTGCGTTCTTAATTTGCATCGCCAACTGGACTTACTCTCTTCTCTTCTGAAAACACTTCCTCAACTGGACTTTTGTCTTCTCTTCTTAAATTGTTTTGCAGACTAGACTTATGTTCTTCTCTTCCTAAATTGCTGTCTCAACTGGACTTTTGGTCTTTTCCTTTTTAAAACATTTCGCCACTTAGCAAAGCATAAGTCCAGATCCCATGACTCACACCCCCTGGATGAATGACAATCTTCATCGACATATTGTTTTCTTTTTTCGTCTTTTCGACCTCCAGATGAGGGTCTGGGCAGCAGCGGGAGGCGTTATGGATCCGGCTCCTTGGGCTCGGCCTCGGTCGGCTCCGGCGGCTCAGTGTACCTGTCAGACAGTCAGGACTGGGTGGTCTCCCCGAGTTGCTCACCAGATGAAGGGCCAAGTCAGCACAGCGCCATCTCTCCCATGCTGGCAGAGGAGACTTTTCGCTACATGAGTAAGTTTATCTGTTTAATAGCCTCTAAAGTCGTTCAAGTATCAATACTTTTGTTTTGGTTGTATTTTCCTACCAAACTGATTTGACATTCAAAAAATAAAGAGCTTAAAGAAAGGAGAAGGAATAAAAGTTTGTAATAGTAAAAATGTATAACTCAGGGAGAATAAAGTTGACTTGTCTTCTAAGCTAATTGTGGTATCAAAGAAGAAATGAAGCCTAAACATCTTGAAGCTTCTATGGGACCGGAAGGAAACCCAAGAACTTCCTTCGGTTGTTGCTTCTGAAGTCGTGGAGTGCGCATCTTTAGGGTAAAGAGAGGGCTGTTCTTTCCATGTGAATCAGATTAAGTCTCTGAGTCAGTCTGAGGGAGAGGAATCAGTGATCCCGCTGAGATCCTAGCCAGGGTCAGTCACGGGACTCAAGAGGAGGCGGGTAGACATAAGATGACCGTGGTGCAGCCTAGAGGAGAGAAGGGTCATGCCGGGTTTCAAAATCCACAACGAGGAAGAGGCGCTCGATAGCTTTGCCTCGGAAGGTGAGCGATGTGGTGTCGGTTTTTTGAGTTGTTCTGCAGACAGGAAGTGGGTAAATGTCATGCTTTGTTTACATTCAGACAAGAATGCAGAAAGAGCGCTAGAAACAACTTCCTGTTTTCCAGTACAACTCTAGTTCAGTTTTGGTAGTGAATCCACACACTTTTATTCTTCTATATTCCAATTGGAGGTAGTGTTGCTTAAAAAAGACACCGTCAGGAAGTTGTGGCGTCCTATTACGGTTTGCTCTACTTCTGCAGAGCAAAAATGGATCCTATTATTAGACCATGCAGAAGCCTGGCGTCATGGAAGTCATTGAGGAGCGAGCTTTTCTGAGCTTATGGCGAATTATTTTGGTCCCAAAGGTTTTCAAAATGTTGGTCCAACCGCATATTTTCAGAAAGAAAGTTGCAGTTCCAGCTGATAAACAACACACAGGTGTTTTTGCAAGAAGTTTATGGGTCTCAAAGGTCGGGCTTGACCTTAAAAGTCTGTGGATCTTCGTAGAAAGTCACTCCCTGCCCATTGTATCACGCGTAATGTCGCCAGAGTTCAGTCAACTTTCCTTTAGTTTCTGTTTTATTCTGTGGCTAGCTCAGCAGAACTCAGAATAAGATGATCCAACCAGACTGTGGATGTAAGGAAGACACGCTCTGTTCAGGAGGTAAAGAATCGTTCTTGTGTCGATACTTGACAATCAACGCCGGGTGGAGGTTATTTTTACCCGGAGGAGAGAGGGACGGTCACTGCGGGCCTCAGATTACTGAAGGGGAACTCTCTTCTGCAGCTGCAGCTGCTGCACTGCTGGAATGCCAGTTGTTCTGCACATGCAGATGAAGACAAAGGAAATCTGTAAAAGAAAAGAATTATTAGTTTTTTTTTCAATTAGTTGCTAATCTAGTGTATTGTGTAACCTGAAGGAATTATTGCTTAAAACAATGATGGATCTGGAGAAACCTTTGACCAAAATCATTTTTTAATTACTTTTTTATTTACTTTTATGAGAACTATAAAAGAAAAGGGATTTTACTGTATTTTTCAATATAAAGACCGATCAGCTTTCTTCATCTGCTCCAAAAGAAACGTTCTAATTTAAGAAGGCAAAAACATTTTTTTAAAGAAAGTATAAAAAATTATTAAAAATGTAAGTACTGTAATAAAAAAAAAACACTATTTTTTAAAAAATATTTTAGCATGATATTTTTTTTAATTTTGCAATTCTGCATTTTCATATTGAATTATTTGGTCCACACCACTGTTCATTCCCCAGTAAAGTCTCTCTTTAGTTTTTTTGTTATAAAACTCTCACGTAGACTTGAAAATAAATCTTAAGCACCTAAAAAAAAATGTCACCTCCAAATGACCTCTGGTGCGTTTGAGCAAAATTGTGAACCAAAGAACAGAAAATTGTTGAAAACTGTGTTTTTAACATGTTCTTGTGGTATTTTCTGATGATGGAGGACATACATTAAGAAAATTAAGCTTGAAATTGCATTTCTGAGCATTTTTTTATTCAAATTGTTGCAAATCAGGAGCAGATGGAAAAAAATGTAGTTGTTTTTAATGTAAAAAAGAAATATACACTGGATGGGTCACATGCTCCCTACTCTGACTTCTCAGCAACGGAAAAGGAGGCGGGGTTGATCCACTCCAATAGTCCTGCCCACAACACGGAGGCAAATTTCTAATGAACTACTTCGGCTCTGCAGAAACTATAACCTAGAAAACAACATGATGGTTGATTTGGGAAATACTTCCCCCTAGCCACCAGCTGTTGTAATTGCTGTGTTTTTGTTTTTTTTAATAGTGTGATCCATTTGGGATGAACTTGCATAAAGTCAAATGTTTTCGGTAATCCAAGCTCTGCCGTGAAAGCTCTTTGGATTTTCAAAATTAGAGCTGGATGCCTCACTGGGTTGAATAACGCTCTAGACGCCGCACTGATGGGAGTTGCCACTTCTCTTTGTACAGGTGGAAGAGAGACTGCTCAGTCCTGCTTGGTGACACCCGCTCAGGTGCTGTGCACACAGCAGACTAATGAGTAGATCATCGGCAGCAAGAAACCAATAGTTTAACGAGAAGCTGATTGTTTGAATTCCCTGCTTTTCTTTTTCCCCCTTTCATTTCCTTTCCTATTTCCTCTTGGTCTTCAAACAACCCAACTCTTTCCCATCTTCTGCTCTTTTTTCCTCTCAGCATATCTGGCTTTGGACCCCTCTTCTTACTCCCACTCCGACTCTCAAAGCCTCCCCAAAGGTATCTTCCTCTTCCTCTGCACTCGTACCTCATCTCAGAGCTCCTCTGTCTGTAGCGACTTGTATCACGGTAGCACCAGTTGTGTGTTTGCTTTCACAATGACCACTAAACAACTCTGAGGCGTAGCCATTTCAAACACACTGATGGCTTCTTGAGTGCTTTCCTGGCTAACCGTTGCTTGTGGTCGGGCCATTTTAATAAAGTAGTGTGTAAGTCTAGCATGCGGTGCAGAAGTGTTGATGTGATTGGAGTGGTGTGGTTTTACTTTCATTTGCGTGGAGTTGCTTAGGCTAGCGTTTTGCATGCAGAGTAACAGGTGTGTGCACGACCCAAAAATGACACGCTCCTTCATGTCAGTCCTCAGCGCAGACCGGGTGGAGCAGATGACCAAGACCTACAATGACATTGACGTGGTCACGCATCTTTTGGTTGAGGTAAGCACTCTGTCACCCCGCGTTTAGGAGCAGATGAGTGACGAAACACTACGACATGCTGGGTTTTTTTTGTTTTGTTTTACTGGGTGGAGATTAGTTTGTCAAACAATGTCTATAATGACACGTTCATTGGACTTAAAAGCTCAAAGCTAATTTGTTGTCACAATAACAGTAAAACTTTAAAGGAAATGATGAACAAAACACAAGAAAATCCCAAACATTAATGGTTAAAGACATCATTTTTTGGGACAGATGGACTGAAGAAATCTTTTGTTCCTCGTGCCATCAGGCAATACAACTCTCTGGCCGAGCATCCAAGAAGCTATCTCTTTTAATTAATTTAATCCATTGATTTTTATGGCTTTTATTGTGTTTTTATGTGTGAGGTTTTTATTTTTATTTTCAGCCACTTTTAAATTTCCTCAGGGATTATTAAGACCCTATTTGTCTGTCTAATATCAGTCTAAGGTCAGTGGGTCGGTCTAAGGTTGGTCGGTCAGTCTAAGGTCAGTGGGTCGGTCTAAGGTTGGTCAGTCTGTCTAAGGTCAGTCAGTCGGTATAAGGTCAGTCGGTCGGTCTAAGGTCGGTCGGTCTGTCTGGGGTCAGTTGGTCTGTCTAAGGTCAGTCGGTCTGTCTAAGGTCAGTTGGTCTAAGGTCAGTTGGTCGGTCTAAAGTTGGTCAGTCAAAGTTTAGTCAGTCGGTCAGTCTGTGTGAGGTTGGTCTGTCTATGGTCAGTCGGCCTAAGATCAGTTGGTTGGTCTAGGGTCGGTCGGTTTGAGTTTATTTGGTCTAGGTTCGTTCGATCTGTCTAAGTTTGTTCGATTGGTCTAAGGTCAGTCGGTCCAAGTGCGATCGATCTAAGATTGGTCAGTCTAAGTTCAGTCGGTCGGTCAGTCATAGGTCAGTCGGTCGGTCTGTTTGAGGTCGGTCTAAGATCGTTCAGTCTAAATTCGGTCAGTCTGTGTTCGGCCGGTCAGTCTAAGTTTGGGAATTCTGTATCTAAGGTCGGTCTGTCTAAGGTCAGTCTATCTAACATCTGTCTGTCTAAGCGACTGTTTAGGAGTTTTGGTTTTTTGTAAAATCTCCCAAATCTTTGCTCGTTTAGGTGGCAAACAATAGTGGTTGTCAGCAGATTTACACTGGTCCATCTGTGGTCCACCTCCATTTTGTCGACATAAAAAATAGAACATTCATTAATCTATCACAATCAATCAATCTATCTCCTTCGTCATGTCAGTGCTTGACATCCGTCTGTTCTAATTCCAGTCGCATTGATTTTGCATCAAAAAGCCAGAGAAAGAGGAAACAGGTCCAGGTTACAGAATAAGAACTCCCATTGTACTGTCAGAAAAAATACAGGGCTTTGTCGGGAAGGGCATCTGGCATAAAAAAAACACTGTACTGCGTCCTGTACTGTACCTGTCTTTTTGTTCTAATATGTGGCCACTGTTAAAAAACCATTTTAATTTTCTTTTGCTCTTATGACCTTGAGTTACATTTTACTGTGTGCCATGACCACAACCTGATGAGTTTCGATTGTTTTTTTCAAATAGAGGGACAGAGACTTGGAGCTGGCGGCCCGGATCGGTCAGTCGCTCCTGCAGAGGAATCACCTCCTGCAGGAGCGCAACGAGGCCTTGGACGAGCAGTTGGCTCAAGCCGTCGACCAGGTAGACTCATCCTGAGTTGTCTGTATTTCAGGTTTGATTTATCCAACAGTCTTTAAAAAGCAATCCAAAACTTTTCAAACTCCTGGACAGGTTCACCAGCTGCAGCATGAGCTCAGCAAGAAGGACGAGCTGCTCCGGATGGTGGCCAACGCCTCGGAGGAAAGCGAGACCGACTCCAGTATCTCCACGCCTCAGCTACAGCCGCAGCTGCCTGGAGGAAGCGTCACTGCCGCCACTGCTCTCAGCCAGCTGGAGTCTCTGCAGAACAAGCTGCAGGACCTGGAGGAGGAGAACCAGGCGCTGAGGACCGAGGTACGAGACCTTCCCAGTGGAAGCCGAGCGAGACGATAAAATGCATCAAAGCCTTGACGTGTTTTTTATGTTCTTTAGGCTTGTCAGCTGAAAAAAGACACGGTGACGTATGAGGAGAAGGAGCAGCAGCTCGTGAGCGACTGCGTGAAGGAGCTCCGGGAGTCCAACAGCCAGATGGTGTCTCTGACGGACGAACTGGCTCAGAAGAACGAGGCGCTGCTCAGACACCAGGAGGAAATCGCGCAGCTGCTCGCACAGATAGTCGAGCTGCAGCACAGAGTGAAGGAGGTGAGGAAAAACAGACTTTTGTCACGGAAAACCTCATTCTTGAGTCAAACCTCACATTGTTGTGCAGCTGGCTCTGGAGAAAGAGGAGCTGAGGATCCATCTGCAGGCCTCCAAAGACGCCCAGAGACAGCTCACAGCTGAGGTAGAACCTCCACAGATGATTCAGAACAGATTTGAATGAAAAACAAGAATGACCATTCGTATTTTGTGTTCTCTGCAGCTGAACGAGCTTTCAGACCGGAATGCTGAGTGTGTAGAAATGCTTCACGAATCCCAGGAGGAGATCAAAGAGCTTCGCAATAGAAACACTCCGTCCTCTGGGATGAGACGTCACTTCTCGTATGGACTCTACCCCATGGTGAGGAACAAGTTTGACCTCATCTTGACAGACAAGATGGGAACATTTCAGGAATTCTCTTCGGGAAACCATCTGTTTAACTGTTGGGACAGGACTCCTTGGCAGCAGAGATTGAAGGAACCATGAGGAGGGAGCTGAGCGTTGAGGAGGAGACAGCCTTTCAGGACCAAAGGTGAGAGATATGACTGTCAGAAAGATAGTGATGATAGAGGAGCCGCAACAGAACTTTAAACAAAAAGAAAAAAAACAAGTCCATGTGGTACAGCCAGAGAATGGTCAGGAGTGTTGGAAACCCTCTGGAATGAACAGATTGGGAGCAGGCAGGTTTATGTTGAGCAATGATCCCCTCAGAATAGAACGAAGAGAAGCGTCCTGGCATCCTCTTTGGAACAGCAGAGCAGAAGAGGAACTTCCAAGCTTCTTCCAAGAAACAAGCCAACAGAAGAGGAGCATCCTGGTTTTCTTCTTAGAATTATGTGGGGAAAGGAGCTTCCGGCATCATTTTCAGAAAATGTTGACAGAAGAAGTGTCCTAGCATCCTTCTTGGAATGTTCTACCAAAAGAGGAGTGTCCTAGTACTCTCCTCGATATATTCTTTGACAGAAGAGAAGTGTCCTAGCACCCTTTTTGGAATATGTTGACAGAAGAGGAGCGTCTTAGCATTCTTTTCGGAATATTCTAAAAGAAGCGGAGTGTTCTTGCACGCTTTTCGTTACATTCTATTGTATTATATTATATAATGCTTACCCAGGTCGTCGTTGTGAATGAGAAATTGCTTATAATCGACCAACCTGTATATAATAAAGGTTCAACAAAAATACAATTTCAACAATTCTAACAGAAGAGGAGCGTCCTAGCATCCTCCTTTGAATAATCTAACAAAAAAGGGGCATTCTGGCATTCACCTGAGAGTATTCTAGCAGAAGAGGAGCATCCTTGCACCCTTCTCAGAATATTCTAACGGAAGAGGAGCGTCCTGGCATCCTCCTCAGACTATTCTAACAGAAGAGGAGCATCCTGACATCCTCCTCAGACTATTCTAGCATAAGAGGAGCATTCTAGTACCCTCTTCAGAATATTCTAACAGAAGATGAGTGCCCTCTTCGCACCCTCTTCAGAATATTCTAACAGAAGAGGAGCGTCCTGACATCCTCCTCAGGCTATTCTAGCATAAGAGGAGCATTCTAGTACCCTCTTCAGAATATTCTAACGGAAGAGGAGCGTCCTGGCATCCTTCTCAGACTATTCTAGCAGTAGAAGAGCGTTCTAGTACCCCTTTCAGAATATTCTAGCAGAAGAGGAGCGTCCTTGCATCCTTCTCAGAATATTCCAACTAAAGAGTAGCCTCCTGGCTTCCTCCGCAGACTATTCTAACGTAAGAGGAGCATCCTGGCATCCTTCTCAGAATATTCTAGCAGAAGAGGAGCGTCCTTTCATCCTTCTCAGACTATTCTAGCATAAGAGGAGCATTCTAGTACCCTCTTCAGAATATTCTAACAGAAGTGGAGCGCCCTCTTCGCACCCTCTTCAGAATATTCTAACAGAAGAGGAGCGCCCTCTTCGCACCCTCTTCGGAATATTCTAACAGAAGAGGAGCGTCCTGGCATCCTCCTGAGAATATCCTAACAGAAGAGGAGCGTCCTTGTATCTTCCTCAGAATATTCTGACAGAAAAGTAGCATCCTAGCATCCTCTGGCAATGCTCCTACCACTGCACAAAAGAATCTCCTAATGGGTCAGAGCCTCTGTAGGATGGTGGTGATGGATGATCTAAATGGAGGAAAATAAATTTGCAAAACAATTAAAAGAATTTTTAAAATAAACTTAAGAAATTAAATAGCAGACCTGACAATTACAAATGTGAAACGTGAACAAAAGATAAGATAATTAACCTTGAACAGCAAAAAATATGGACTTTAACACACTAAGAACGACTAATTGATGTGTTTTTGAATCTAGTTTACCAGAGCAGAATTTAGCCACTTTAATGTCCATCTAAAGATTCGGTTTGTTGTAGGGCTGGGCGATAAAACGATAATTATCGTTATTGCGATATTACTTTTTTCGATAGTGAAATGAGACTACTGCGATAAACTTTTGTGTTAAATAACACGGGAGAAACCCCCGGAAGAGCCGTGCTTCTTCTTCTTCTTACGGAGCGGCTGATTCTAGGAGCCCAGACTGAGAGGGGGGGGGACGGAGGCCCCGAATGATGACAAAAGGACAAAACAGAAAACATTATTTCAGTAAACCAATAACCAATATATAATCGCTAATACTTTTATTTTTAATGTCAAAGTAACGATGTTTAAATATTTTGTTTTGGAAACATCCTCACCGGACCCCCCTCCTCTACATTGAAAATGGTTCGGTCCGACTGGATCATTCTTCCGTAGCTGTTTGTTACCGACAGATCCACAGAGTGTGAGGGAGAGAAGACACGCTTTAAAATCAGGAGTTTAAACACCTGATTTAGAGGAGAACCTCCATGAAAACAGAAAAAAGGAGACAGTCTGTCTATTGCCGCGCGTCTCGTGTCACGTGGAGGTGAAAGAGGAGAGAAGGAGAGACTACGCATGCTCCTAACAGCCGCGCGCAGGGGGGGGTTTGTTACAATATTAACCAAAGCTTTTGTATAGAGCTTCGAATTAGAATAATTTCTTGTTTTATTGTGTATCAATAATGAATTTGTGCCATTTATGCTCATTTCTTAATGAGGTGATCTAATAATTGTAAAATAAACTTGTTTTTAACGACTCCTGACATGACACTAAATTAAGAGATCTTATGTGTTTGATCAATCCTGCAACATGTACACATTCTGAGTGAAATGATGATTAAATCTATTATCAGAACTGTTTATTTTAAGTTTACATGTTATTATCTTCTGCTGCACAGCAGTACCTATAGTTTCTGTTCAGAAGAAATGAGAAAATAATATAAAAATAACTGCAATATATTTGCTGCTTTAGAACAATGTTTTTAAGACTTAATTTTAACTTGAAATGAACTTCTATGTGCTGCAGTCAGATTAAAATAAATCAGAAATTCTGTACAGCCTATGAAAACATACCACCGTTATGGTTTAACTATTGTGTACATTATGTATATGTACAATATTTATTAGAAATATTTAAATGTTCCTCACAGTTAGTTTCAATACTACAGTTAATACAAAAAATAATGAAAGTTTAATTTGAACTAACTAAGATTTAATGGGGGGGGCAAAGTTAAGGTGTAAAAATCTGAAGTCCTAAAGCTCTTTGCAATAAAGATTTATTTGATTTATATTGTTTTTAATATCATTATCGCACAAAATGAAAAAACGATATCGCAATATGAAAATTCCCATATCGCCCAGCCCTAGTTTGTTGTTTTGTTCGTTGAATTGGTTTTCTTCCCAGTTTAATACAATTTATGACCTAAAGTTGAAAATATTGATATTACTTGACTATTCTCCATTTTGACCTCTGACGTTTAGCTTCTCATCTCTACAGACTTTCCCACAAACGTGTTTTCCAAACCGTTCGAGCCATCAACTCCTCGGCCTCCCGCGGCGCCTCTCCTGTCGCTCCGATCCCCGGTTCTGGACACAGCTCTCTGGTGATGACGGCACAGCCTTTCCAGTCCTGTCAGAGGTCAATACGAAGATTCCAACGTAAATTGGATTTTAAGAGTAAATTTAAAAAACTTCACATTATGTATCCAAATTTTTTTTTAGGGAGGAGGAGAAAATGGGTCAGCCAGGCTCTCCGGGGGGAAATGACCTCACCAGGGCTCTCCACCGGCTGTCCCTGCGGCGACAGAACCTCCTCTCTGAGCGAAACTTCTTTCAGACGGAGCAGGAAAAGAAACTGCGGGCTCTGGGTGAAGCAGAGGGGGACGTGGAGGGAAGCTGCTGCAGCTCTCCAATGGGCAGCGCTCTCTCCTCCTTCTCCAACCTGTCAGAGCTCTCTGTCAACTCCAGCGTTTTTAAGACCTTTTTGCCCGAGAAGCTCCAGATCGTCAAACCCATGGAAGGTACCATTCAAACCCAGTGAAATAAATCACCTGAAGACACTAGAGTTAATCTTTGAAACTTTTGAAAATGTATCAATATGGTAGAAAAACAGAAATAGTTATGTTAGTTTAAATGTTAGTTTTATTTATTTAAATTAACCCTATAATTGCACAGATATCTCTGTGAAAAGCGAACTTTAAAGTTTTATTTTAAATTTGATCTTTAGTTGTTTGAAAAAGTATCCTAAATCTTCAAAAAAGTTGAACACTTACATAAATGAATATTTTCCTAAGCAAAAAAAAATGTTTTTTTATGTTTTTTTTATTTTTTTTTATTGAAATAACAACAAAGTTAAGAATTTATAAAAAGATCAGAGTTGAAAAGTTTGTTTGCAGAGTGGCATTTAGGAAGTATGGCAATACAATTGGGTCAAATTTATTGCCTTGTTTTTCTGAAATTTTTAAACTAGAAAAGTTGCATTACCAGGGATAAACCTAGAGTGAAGGCTTTTTTCTGAAAGTTGTGGCTGAAGCTTTTTGCTGAAAATGGTGATGCAATTTACTTTAATTTTTAAATACAATACAAATACATGCCAACTTTCAAAAAATATTTAGTGTGTTGCTAATATACTAGCTAAACTCCAAATTAGCCCCAAAAACCTCAGTAGATGCCAAATTAGCCAAACAAAGCTAGCACTTTGCTAAAATACTAGGTAAACTCCATAATAGCCCAAGTTTTCTCAGTAAACTAAATTAGCTAAAAACGTTAGCCTGTTGCTAAAATAGATGCTAAACTTTAAATTAGCATAAAAACCTCAGTTGATGCCAAATCAGTCAAAAACGTTAGCCTGTTGTTAAAATAGAAGCTAAACTCTAAATTAGCATAAAACCCTCAGTTGATACCAAATTAGCCAAAAAAGCTAACACATTGCTTAAATACTAGCTAAACTCCAAATTAGTCTAAAATTCCTCAGTAAGTAAAATTAACCAAAAATGTTAGCATGTTGATTAAATAAAAGCTAAACACTCAATTAGCCAAAAACCTCAGTAGATATCAAATTAGCCCAAAATGTTAGTATGTTGCTAAAATTTTAGGTAAACTCCTATTTTTTTTTTTAATTACTATAAAATATTTAATTGCTCAATATTTCAAAATGAATACCAAAAATACTAGTAGTAATTTCCTGAACAAGCTGAACATTTTTTTTTTTGTGCTAAGGCTCCCTGACGCTCCACCACTGGCAGCAGCTTGCCAAACCTCACCTAGCCACTATCCTTGACCCCCATCCGGGGGTCGTCACCAAAGGTTTCCGACCGCTGGCTCAGGACGCTGTGTACCGCCTGTCTGACATGGAGGAGGACGAGGAGCGGGAGGATCACAGGGGAGTTGCTGTGCTGGAGAAGGGAGCGACGGAGCAGGGTAAAGAGGAAGATTATGAGGAAGAAGAAGGCGGGATCACCTTTAGGGTTCGATGTTCGTCGACGCCGGAAGAGAAGAAGGACCGAAAGTTTTCTGGTGCACCTCTTCTCAGCCCGCCTGTCACCCCAACCTTACCAGGGTCCTCTTCAATCCGATCAGACATTGGCACAACGGCGCGTCATGTGACCGAGTCCAACTTTTTGGCTCAACCCACGTCAATAGCCTCCACACTAACTCAGAACCTGGTTCCTGCTTCCACATCATCTTCTTGTGGTAGTGTATCATCTCTTAAGACATATGATTCCTTCTGGTTGAACTTGAATTTCCTCCCTAACTTTGTCTCTTCAGTCCAAAACCCAGGGAAATGTCAGAGCTCCACCTTCTCCACCTACACCTTCACCACCTGCCGCATTCTCCACCCTAGTGACGTGACACAAGTCACTCCAAGGTAAGCAAGATGTGGGGCACATGAGGGTTACGTCGTTCTCTACAAGTTAAATTCCTAAAGTTGACATCATATTTTGTAGGGAGGAGCGATATATCTGCGCGAGTATCGTTATCGGATAATCTTTGCATTATATTAGTTTATCGGTATCAGTTCAATATAATGGGTTTGTTCCATAAAAGAGTAGTTGTTCATTTCTAATAAAAAGGAAATTTAACAAATTTAACTTAAATATCAATATCGGCAAATGTCGGCCACAAAAACTATCAGTTATCGACTGGAAAACTGACATTGGCCCATCTCTACTTTTTTGTGGGATGTATCCTGAAGATAATCCCAGTTTGACATGAAATAATCCAAATGGGAACAAGAAACTTGTGGAATAAATGTTCCAAGCATGAGTGGAACTTCATCCATGACAGGGATGCGTAACTCCAGGCCTCGAGGGACACATTCCTACATGTTTACCAACATACCCTGCTCAGGCATGTTCTAATTGGCTGGACACACCTGAACCAGGTAATCAATGATGAGTAGGGCTTGGATATCTGAGATCCCTCGAGGCCTGGAGTTGCCTATCCTTGATCCATGGCTTCTTTGTCTAATGGCTGCATCCTTCAGGGGGCGCCACAGTAATTTATCTGTCTCCACCATCCTCTCTGAACTCTTCCGTCACTACGAACATCTTCTTTGGTCTTCCTCTAGGTCGCTTCAACCTCAGCATCCCTCCTCTCAACATGTCCAAAACATCGTAGTTGCAGAAACTCATTTTTGTGCCTTTTGTGTTTTTCCAGTTCGCAGTCGTCCATTTTGGCCAACACACCCAGCTCCATGAGAACCGGTCCCAGCACCCCCGTGACTCCCTGTCGGCTGAGTTTGGGTGACTCCTTCCCGCCTCGACAGGCTCCTATTCCCTCAAGGGGTCTGGCCAAGCTCATCCTGGAGAGGGGCATCTCTGCACAAGTCTCTGCTGACACACCGCCTTTGACACCAAAATCCGCCCCAAGACGGCCTCTCCTCCGACTTATGCCTTCCACACCTGCGAACTCCCCCTCCGAGTCCTCTGCTCCTACCCTTGTACCGACAGAGTCCCGCCAACAACCAGCTGACAATTTCCTGGCCTCCCGACCCGCAGAGCTTTTCCTTCAGGACGTCTATGGGTTAAACCTGGGCCGAGCCCCACACCCAGACCTGCCGAGCCCCACCCAGGAAACTAAGGTCACCTCTCGCAAGTCGGGCAGGGTCCAGTCCGATCCGGTCACCGTCGGTCTCGTAGAGAGGCTGCGGCGTTTGGGGTTCACCAAGGTGCTCCACTGTTCGGAGTCTGAGGCCAGAGCCCGCCGCCAAGACTCCTCCACTTTTGTGTCGGCAAGTGGCGGTAGCCTGCTGGACGGTTTAAGGCGCAACCAAAGTCTGCCAGCAATGATCGGCGCCAGAGCTGGGAGTAAGACCCCTGCCCCACCACCTCACCCAAACTCCCTGGCTATCCCTCGACCGCCATGGGGAAACCCGAAGGAACAACGCCGTAATCTTGCCTCTAAGCCACCAAGAAGTTCAGCAAACCACTGAGGGAATGGGGCGCCCCCAAGTTAAGCACCTTTAGGCCCCAACCCCCCATTGCCTTTGGAGAGAAAAAGAAGTCAGGGAATCAATGGGTCGACCAACCCCCACCTTTGAATGACTCCCTTTTAAAGCACAATGTAACTAACAGACTGCTGAGTTCCACATCGTCCATGAGAATCTGCCATGACTTTAGGCCTTAGCTCAACTGTAACTTGGCTTTTCTCTTCTGTAGTGTTTTTGGGAGACCCTGGATGATTTGAAAACGGAGAAGAGAAGAAAGTAATACAGCATGTAGATCTAAGATGGTTCGTGGAAGTTAAACACGTCAAAGAAAGTAAGACGTCGGTCGGTCTGACAGGGTAATGCAATGCGTATCGTAGCTTGAAGGACGATGGTGATGAGTACAAGACTTGATCGTCCAGGGTCTCACAGTTCCAAGGGCTTGCTATGTAGTACTCTGGTGAAGCTTCAGCAACATCTGCCACATGAATACAAGCCTTTTAGTATTAGAGTCAAAGGATGATTAAGCTAGCATTTATTTCATGAGAAATCGTAGAGCGACGCCGTACTGCCAGGCAAATCGGACTACGCCATTAAACATGCCAGTATTAGTACTATCGTAAATGTTTCATGACTTTGCTAGTTGTCCATTGTTGCACAGATGTCCAGTAGCCGTCCATGTTTGCGATAAGGCAGCCTTTACCTTGAAGTCCCAGCATGCATCTGTCGGTATCCAGGTAAAAAGGGAATGCAGAACCAAAAAGAGACGCTGAAACAAAAGTCTTTTTCTTTCAGGTCTTTGTGTGGCATTATGTAGTAAAAGGTGTGAGGCCTTATGAGGAGGCAAGAACTGTTCTCATCCTGTTGAGCCATGTTTGTTTTCTTTTGCACAGATGCTCGAATCACTAGTTAGGTAAATAAAATCCCTTCAGAGATCCGTCTCAACAATCCACCATCGTCTCAGGCACCCTATTGTTAGTTTGAGATGGTTAGGATACAAAAACACACAGCATCTAGTTTTGTTATGCATTTCCAATACTGGCCAGCAGATGGGAGTGTTTCCTCAAGTTTTGTCTGCTTAACTAAAATCGTCTCACCAATCCACCATCATCTCAGGCACCTTATTAGTTTTCAGACTGCTAAGATACAAAAACACATTAAGAAATCGTTTTAAGGCATCCAATTTGTTATTTTCAACATATGCTCGTATGCATTTCCAACACTGGCCAGCAGATGGGAGTGTTTCCAAAAGTTTTATCTGCTTTGCTAAAATTTACGAGACGATCAAGAGATCGTCTTAACAATCCGCCCACTGTCTCAGGCACCTTATTGTTTGCCTTAAACTGCTCAGATACAAAAAGACACTAACGGATCGTTTTAAGGCATCCAGTTTTGTTATTTTCAACATATCCCTGTATGCATTTCCAATACTGGCCAGCAGATGGGAGTATATACTCAAGTTTTAGTTAAAAAAAAATCCATTGAGAGATCCATGTCAACAATCCGCGCATCATCATCATAGGATTGTTCTAGACAGCTACAACAGAAAAACAAACGTACAGATCATTTTCTGGCTTGCAGTTTTGTTATAGGAATTTTATTGTTGGTGTACACACATTCCATATATTGGCCAGCAGATGGGAGTGTTTCCTAAAGTTTTATCTTTTTAGCTAAAATCGACAAAAGACGATTAAGAGATAGTTTCAACGCTCCGCCATTTTCTCAGGCCTCCTAGGTTAGTTTCAGGTTAATAAGATACAAAAACACAGTAACTTGATCATTTTTAAGCTTCCAATGTTGTTGTAGGGTTTTATTTTGACTGTACATGAGTATGCTTTTCACATATTGGCCAGCAGGTGGGAGTGTTTCCTCAACTTTCTGCTCCATAAACCCTCCAACCTTAAAACTGCATTTTGAGTTCAACCTGCGCTTTAGTAACACATTTAAATCCCATAGTCTATAAATAGATGCTTCTGTTTAATATTTATAGGTGTGAACTAACATTTTATTATAGGTTTTAATGTATTAAACATTTTTGTTTGTGAAGGAAATTCCTATTTTTGAACAAGAGAAACATCTCAGTTGTGGTGTAAGAAAGCCTCAACATGAGTTTTTTTGTTGCTCCTTTAAATTTGTAATATTTCCAATAAATCCAGAAAGTTCTGTTAGTCATATTGAATATGGACAGTAACTTCCTCATGTCTTGCTTCTGTGCTCTCACTGCTATTATGAAGTTGCCTTTTTCATAAATAAAATATAAGAAACTAAAGGACTATCCAATGTTTTGTCTTCTTGTATGAGCCAAATCTGTAGTGAGTTGTGTAAGTTCTAACGATTGTGTGTTAAAAAGTGCGTCCGATTGGACTAATAAAGCTCAATCGGCATTAAAGTCTCCTTCTATCTCACAAAGGACAGATTTTGATGCTATCGGAGCTTGACGAGAACTGGCCAAGGGCGAAGTCGAGACCCACTCCGACTCCGCTCCCCACCCCGAAGACGGCATACACCGGCTGGGTGAAGTTGGCCCTGAAGGTATGAAGGGGCACCATGCTGTCCGCCACGCTGTAGAACCCCAGCGTTCCGGAGATCATGTCCAAGTAGATGCCCAGACGGGGGGAGTAGGTGACCGGGATGTCCTTTTTCTGGTTGTCGTGCATCGCAGAGCAGCAGGTGTCTGACAGCTCCAGGGTCCAGGACTGGGCATTGTAACCGATGCCCGATCTGGCATCCGATCCCTTCCTGCTCAGCGAGCTATAAGCCACGCCCATGGAGGAGCCCCGGCCTCGCCAGTCCACCTCCCAGTAGCAGCGCTGGGCTTGCAGCGGGGCCTGGCACATCACCTGGGTCCAACCGTCAAACCGCTGTGGGCTGTCGGGGTATGGCTGCGACGCCCCCTGCAGGGTGGCTTTGGTGTTACCCTCAGAGAGGACTAGCCGTTTGTGGGCGGTGTTGGGGTCAAGCATCAAGTTGACGGCGTCTAACAGAAGACAAAAAATAAATAGGAATCCTGGAATTGTTGGGGAAAATGTTGGTGTTTTGTCAGTGAGACTCACATTGCAGAAACTCTTCTCTGGACCTCGGTTCTGGTGCCTGGATGCTATCAAGGTTAATTTCTCGCACTAGAAAGAAAAAAGTAAATTATTTTCCTTTGTAGTATATATGTTGGAGGTAATATGCTACGTCAACTTACATGCAGGGAAAGCTGGTGCCTGGATCATGGCGTCTGGCATTGGTGTGTCCAAAAAGAGGCTTGGGTTGACTGACCAACGAGAAGTCTCCATTAATCAAAGTAAATTTAAAAAAGAATGATGGTGATTTCACAAAAAATAAAACTTACTCTCTGTTGGAGTCTCAGACAGAGCAGCCATTCCCCCTGTTGAACATGAAAAAGTGACAAATGTTTCAGTAAAACTTATTCTAGTTCATGTCAGGTATAGGGTCATCCAAAGTCCAGTTCTTGTTCTTGACTTTTCTAGATGGAATCTAATATGGGTTTGGGCAACAACCCTGGCCATAAAAGCGTGGGCTAATATTAAATTTGAGTAAAAAGTTAGCATTCTGATGAGGCTTTCTAACCTGTTTTTGGACACTTCAAGTATAAATCATCAAACTTCCCTTTGACCAAATAACTAGGGCTGATTATTGGCAATAATTTTCAAAATCAATCCAGTTCACCAGAGCCTGGATTGATTCCAATTTTTTTTCAAATCTTTCAATCCTCCAATTCAATTCAATTTTGAGTTTACACATTTAGAACCATTTGTTTAGAAATACATTAATAATCTATATATGTTATTAATCTGATACAGTTCACAGACTGTAAAATTAATTGTGAAATTATGAGATTCTTAATTCTATACAGTATTACACGAATTCTCAAAAGGAGAAGCACCAACAATTGTTCTGTCTTTTCTGGAAGACGTTTCAGTTTGGCCACTAGGTGGCAATTGTGCTATAACAGCACACCTAATTCCAGAAGAAGAAGACAATGCGAGCAAAAAACTGTGTGTTTGGACCACAACGTGTTGCTTTAAAAACATTTCCTTAAAAGAATTAAAATTAAATATATAAAGATGTTCATTTAGTTAGTCAGCAATGTATGTTTAGGTTGACCGAGTGCTAGCATTAGCCATCCTATGGGAAATCCCATTATATGTTAGCATCAAGCTAGCGCACTTTAGATTAGCGTTAGATCGACCTTTACTTTTATGGATCCATTATTGATCTATTAAGCTTAGATCAATTCAGATTGATTGATCGATTTTGTCAACCCGCCCCTACAAATAATCCATCAAAACTGACAAAAGTGGGGGAGGGGCCAAAGGGTAAAATTCAGCTTCACATTTGAGTCACTGGTTGTTAAAAAGCAGATGTGGCAGAAAAAATATGGAACTTATTTTCTTAAAATATTATGAAGCAGATTCCTCGTAGAACCTCAAATGGAACTAAAGAAATTTTCAGTTCAGACTTCAACTAAAACTTAAGAGCCAAAATTTAAGTTTAATCCCTTTTTTTCCAAGGATATTTAGAAGCTTAAAACGAACAAAAACTAATGTTTTCCTCCCTTCAAGTCTTAAAAGTTAAATCAGCTACAGGTTTTTATCTGACTACCAGACTTACATGGGTTGGCGGCAGACGGCGGAGGGTCTTGAACCGGGGTGGCCGGGGTGGTGCCGCGGCGGTGGGAGCGAAACAGGCTGCTGATAGACGCCATCCGGCTAAAAGCTGTCAGCAACAACAAGAAGGAAAGTTTACAAACATGTGTACCAAGTGTCTAATAGGGTAGGGGGAGGGGCGAGAAAGATGGTTGTACCTCCTGATCCTGCAGGTGCAGATGCAGGTGCAGGTGCAGGTGCAGGTGTGACCGCAGGTGTGACTAGAACCGGAGCTGGAGTTGCAGCTGGGATAACTGGACTCTGACTGGACCGGCTCCACAGAGACTGAGACTCTCTGCGACTGGGAGTCGGACTGGGTTGGAGATTTGTCTCTGTCGCTATTTGAAAAACACAAAATACCGTTAAAGGAAATCCAGTTTAATCCAGCAATGATGTTGCTTATTTATTTGGTAACACATATCAAAGTCAAGAATTATGTTAAAGTCCTAAAAATATAAGTTTTTATAAACCTTAAGATAATCTGCTACCTTAAATCAATCAGATTATAGATTCTTTTTACAAACTCTACAAATGTTCAGCTTTTTTGCTAATTTCAATCGCTTGTATTAGAAAAGTTGCTAAATAAATTTGTTATCCTACATTTCCCATGATGCAATGCGGTTCTAAAGCCTTTTTTTAGTAGAAACTTGCAATTACTGGATGTTATTTGCATAACTTTTGTTTTAATTTTAGGACATTGGTAAGAAAGAAAAACAAATCCATTAAAGAAATAAAATGTTTATTATTTTTCCCTTTAACACTAAAAAATCACACTAGAATTAAATCAATAACTAAATTACTTGTTTTAAAAAATAAATTATAAAAAAGCTATTTTTTGTTTAAAATATACACAGAAATGTATAAATTTGTCAACAGAACGTGTAAAAATATGTTGTATTTAAAGCTAGTTTTATTGGTTGTCTGTGCATTCTGTTCTATAGCAGGAATTAAAAGTACTTTGACTAGAATTGAGACAAAATAAATCATTTAATATGAAAAAGACTAATTTTAGCTCCAACAGGATATTTACCTATAAATGTTTTTTGATTTAAGTAAATATTATTTACTGTTTTTTATTAGTTTATCATATTTTTTATTTTTTGCAAAAAAGGGGGATTTATCTAGTAAATTCATTTTTCTGTTCAATTTGACCAAAATTAAGAAAAATAATAAATAAAATTAATCAGCAAATGAATTCAGATTTGACCTTTTTTTTGGTGATATTGACATGTGGTCGCCTCACCTGTCTCCCTCTCGTCTCTCCTGCGCCGGTTTCCCGCTCTGGGTGAACTGGGGTTTGCTCGATCTTCAGCATGAAAACAAGTTTTATATTCAAAGACCGACTCCAGCTGATACCACATATATTCTCTCATCTATTCAGCGTCTGTTGAAGCTCACCTCGCGTGTCTCTGCTCCTCACATCAGGAACCCTCAGGCCCAAACCTGAAAAACATGTCATTATTATCAATAAATCGTCCTGTTGGAAGTCCTCCCGACACATCTGTAGGTAACCTGTGGCGCACCTGTTCTGTCTGAACGGACTCCGACTGAGATGCTGGGCGTGGGAGCTGTTAAAAAAAAGGAAAATCAGTTATTTTTCATGTAAATGTTGCGGGAAATGGAAGTAGGAAAAACGCCTCGACAAACCTGCTGAACGGCTGCTGTTGGCGTTGCGAGGACCGAGACCAGAAAACACTGGAAAAGAAGGGAACTTTAGATCACGTGTCAAAGTCGAGGCCCGGGGGCCGGATCCGGCCCTCCGGGTAATTCTATCCACGCCTCCAGATCATTTTATTTTATTGTTATTAAAGTTATCTTGTGCTTATTTCTAACTTGTATAATTAAATATATATATATTTTTTTATGGAGAGTAAAATATTGAAAATTATTTAAGGTTTAAGTTGATTTATTCCAGAATAATATTCCTGCCTTTTTTATTAGCCATAATTAGCCTATGTTAAAAAGTTATGGTTTTAAAGTTTAAAAAAAAAGTTTTTTTGCCAGCTTTTTGGACTATTTTGGCATATACTAAGATATTTTAGGCTATTTTGGAGTTAAGCTACGTGTTGGCTGTTTTGGCTAATTTAGGTTTTGTTCTTCGTTTTTTAGGCTATTTTGGAGTTTAGCTAATATTTTAGCTGCATGTCAGCTGTTTTGGCTAATTTAGAATTTTTTACCCCGTTTTTAGGACTATTTTGGAGTTTAGCTAATATTTTAACTACATGCTAGCTGTTTTGGCTAATTTAGGTTTTGTTTTTCGTTTTTGGGGCTATTTTGGAGTTTAGATAATATTTTAGCTACATGGTAGCTGTTTTGGCTAACTTATGCTTTTTTCACTTTTAGGCTATTTTGGACTTTAGATAATATTTTAGCTACATGCTAGCTGTTTTGGCTAATTTAGGCTTTTTTCACTTTTAGGCTATTTTGGACTTTAGTTAATATTTTAGATATATGTTAGCTGTTTTGGCTGATTTACGACCCCCCCCCGTTTTTAGGACTATTTTGGAGTTTAGCTAAAATTTTTACAACATGCTAAGGCTAATGGCTGTTTTGGCTAATTAAGGCTTTTTTAAAAAGTTTTTTAGGCTGTTTTGGAGTTTGGCTAATATTTACTTGCTGGAACTTTTGACTAATTTGGGCTTTTTTCATATTTTTAGGCTGTTTTGAAGTATAGCTGTTTTTCAGCTGTATGCTAGCTGTTTTAGCTAACTTAGGCTTTTCTCACTTTTCAGCTATTTTGGATTTTAGTAAATATTTTAGCCACATGTTAGCTGTTTGGGCTAATTTAGAATTTTTTTACCCCGTTTTTAGGACTATTTTGGAGTTTAGATAATATTTTAGCTACATGCTAGCTGTCTTGGCTAGCTTAGGCTTTTTTCACTTTTAGGCTATTTTGGACTTTAGTTAATATTTTAGATACACGCTAGCTGTTTTGGCTAATTAAGGCTTTTTAAAAAAGTTTTTAGGCTGTTTTGGAGTTTGGCTAATATTTACTTGCTGGAACTTTTGACTAATTTGGGCTTTTTTCATATTTTTAGGCTGTTTTGAAGTATAGCTGCTTTTTCAGCTATATGCTAGCTGTTTTAGCTAACCTAAGTTTCTGGGGGTTTTTTTGTTTTGTTTTGTTTTTTATAATTTAGGCTAATATGGCATTTAGCCAATATTTTACCTGGCCGTCAACTTCAATGTTTTAATTTCAGCATCTTCAGCTTTCAGCACTAGCATCTTCATCGGCCAAATTCAGCTTACAGCATTCACATTAGGTAATGCTTTATATCTAGTTCATAATTACGTTAAAAAGTTATGGTTTTAAAAATGTAGTTTTAGAGTGTTCAGTAAATGTTTATCCTGTTCAGCCTGCTACCTATGGTGTGCTTTGGATTTTGTGCGATTGAGTCTAACCTCCCTGCTTTATAACCTTGAACTCTGCAGTTTATTCAAGTTCAGGCGGTAGACTCACGTTTTAAAATCCCCGTTTTGGCTCCTCTGTTCCGGTTGGCTGGATAGGATCAAGAATCGGTTAAGACAAACCACCACAGCAGACCTTACGACGTCCAGAGAAAAGCAAGAAACTTACATTCTTTCAGCGTGAAGAGCGTGGTTTCATTCACTAAAAGAGAACAAAAAGACGTTCACTCGGCTGAGGGAACTCAAAACCCCACGAGAGGACGCGGTTAGCAGACCTTGTTTGATGATCTTGCCCAGCTCCTGGTTGCACAGATCCTCCACTCGCTCCCTGAGGGCCAGGATGGCGCTCCGAACGGGCTCGTAGGAGGCCTCTGCGTTGACGAGCACGACCGGAAAGTCCCCGACCTCCAGAGGGGTGGACATGGAGTCGCACGTCTGAGGGAGAAACGGAGGTTACAGAGACCTTCTGGAAACCGTTCAATAGTAGCGAGGCTTAAGATTCCTTAACAACCAAGATATAAGACATCCGTAATAAAAAGATTCCTTATAACAAGCTTTATTAACACACTTACTAACATGTTTATAGGGCGTTAGTAAGACATTTATTAGCATAATAAGCCTAATAAGGTTCATAAACATCTACAGTGTGACCATTGTCTACAGAGGCCATATTAATAAACTGATTACAAGCTTAACAAATATATTAACTATCTTTTTGACATTATATTGAGTGTTTTTTAGCACTGAGTAAGACATCTGAAAATCCTTATAAATATACAATGAAGGCTTATAAGGAAGACCAACCCCATACCATGGTTTTAACACCACTGTGTTTCACTATAGGAAGTTTGTATCCATTCAGTTTACTAAAAGACATTTTCTTTTTTTTTTTTAACCTTAAAACCACAATTTCTCTCAGCTGTATTTTTTTAAATAATTATTTTAGGAACATCCTTCTGCCTTGTTTGTGACGGCAATAATCTCGTCTTCTAACATTCTGGACGCTTCCTAAAAATATACGGTGAAGCAGTCGTTTGAAGGCCGCATCATAGTGGAATTTGGATTGCACTTTGCGGATCTGTTTAGATAAAATACAATAGTTTCACAAAGTTCAAAGTAGATTCAATATGTCGTCTATTTCTTGTCATTTTGATGATTATAGTTAACAGGAAATAGAAGCTTTAAATTCTCAGAAAGTTGTGAGAAATGTGGATGTTTGTAACTTCTGAAAACCTTTAAATATTCTTCTTTCATTAGATGATGTAATCATGGGAAAGACTTTGCAAAAAGGATAAGTCTTTGTTATGGAAGCTGGTTATTCAAGAACTGGATCCAAGAATGGGATACATTTCAGTGATGATTTGAGCGGCCATTTCTGACAGGAAGTTGAAGATTCCAGTTTTCCTTTGTTCACATTGCCTAAGGTGACCATGTTTTTCCTGTATTTGACAATTCAGCAAAACCCTCTGATCAGAACCAGATAGAAAATCTGTGGCCTCATGTCAAGAAAAAGATGAGAAACACCGAACTCAACAATGCAGATGACCTAAAGCCAAGAAAGTCAGGCATTTTATTCTTTTTTTCCTTAATCAATAGTCCAAAATCATAAAAATGACAAGAAATATAGATTAAAACATGATTGTATTGTCTATTTCACATGTTTAATGTGTTGTTCTTATGTTTTGGGTGTCCTTGAGGTTTTAAATGAAGATAGAATCATTTTTGAATGGAGTAAAAACTGTTTATTTTCATCTGAATCATAAATATTTTTATGGATAAAGTTGCAAAAAAATGTTTCAAAGGCATTAAATAAAAAGAAACGAACAAGGGAATTACAGTAAAAGAGCTGTGAACATTAACACACATGATTAATCAAAAAATAATAATTATTAATATTATAATAATGTACAAATTAATCGAAGAAACAGTCTTTCACTTTAACTCGGCGGTTCAGGCTTCCACGGCGTGCGTTAAAACATTTTGTCGGGTATTATTCCACTTATAACATAGTCGCTTACAAAAGAAATAAATATTCAATCGGTTTTAGTATTTTATTCTTGCTATTTTTGTGGTTTATATCCCTTTTTCAAAGAAAGCAGATTATTTAATCCGTGGTCCGGAGCCATATTCTACAAATAAATTTTACCTGGTAAAACACGGCGATTAATCGTAATTAATCCCAACACAAAAGTGCGATTAATCAGATTTGTTTTGTAATTCATTGACAGCAGTAATTAAAAATAAATGTTTCGTGTGTTATTTTATATTCTAAGATAATAAGTGGTCGGCAAATAGTGAGACAAAAAAAAAAATTGTAGCGATTAATCGCGATTCATTTTTTTCCAGGTTTGCGATTAATTAGTTAATTTTTTTTTTATCGATTCCCAGCCCTAGAAATTACATATTTAATAGTTTTCTGCATTAACTCACATTTATTACCTCACACATATTGATTATAAGCCTTTTTGATCCAAAAATATTACTTATTTTCAGTTCATGTTGACTGAAGAACACAGTTTTTGTTCCTGAAATAGGAAAAAGTCCCGTTTTAGGACGGATCTGTGCTGCTGGAAGCCTCACCTGTAGGTAGTAGATGTGGTCGTCACAGCCCGACAGGTCCTTCATCTCCGTGTCCCTCTTCTTCCTCTCCCTGATCTCCCCCTCCAGGTTCTCCACCACCTCCTGGGCCTGGCCCATCTTCTCCAGGCCGGTCTGATCCAGCGCCTCCTCCAGCAGCTCCTGCAGGCGCTCCATCGACTCCTGCAGCTCCCTCACCACCGCCTCCGTCTCGCTGTGGACCCGGTTTGCAGAATTCTGCAGAAAACACAGATCCCCTCCAAATTAGGAAAAGTTCTGTGACAGTCCGAGGTAGAAACTATCCGTGAGGACCAACCTTCGCCACCTCCATGACCTTCTTCAGCTCCTTCAGCTCCTGCTCTCTGTCCTTCAGCCGCTGCTGATTATCCGCCTGGATTTCTGACAGCACTTTCTGCAAGAGACAAATCAAACCGGACATCAGGAGAGGGAGGAGCCTCCTTCAGGAATGTCGTAAGGAATGTCTTCAAACTGCCTCTAACCCTCATCGTAGACAAAAGAGGAAAAAACGACAACGTGGAAGAGAAAATCGTTAGACAAAAGAGGGCGGATCAGCCGGATCGTCCTGTACAGTTTCCAGCCGGGGCTTTTATTCTGACAGTTTGGGTGTAATAGTTTTATTTTGAAATATTTCCACTGTTAATTTCCAAATATATGTAAAAATTAAATATATTCTTCAATTTTCTTTCTGTTAAATGAAGCAAAATCCAGATTTAATGGTAAGTTACATTAAAATAAACCAAATAATTTAAACATTCAATCTCAATTTCTCAATAATCTGATTATTGTGGGTCTTTTTAGGTCAAAATTGAAGAACAAAAAAAAAAAAAAAAAAATGGCAAAATGTCAACCGATAAAATATTTTTTTTATGATAAAGTTTGACTAAACTGTTAGATCAACTTTAAAAATAATCTGACAGCCTTTATTTTTTCTTTTTTACTACTTTCAAATTATCTTATATAATATATCATAAAAACTGTTTTTTGTTGAAATTATCTATTGTTTAATTCAACTCCAGATTCTTTTTTTAACAGAAATTGTAATTACATTTTATTGCTGATTCCTTTCATCTGCATCAAAAACCACATATTTTATTCATTTATTTATTTATTTTACACAATAAATCCACAATGATCTTCAAACATGTACAAAAAGTCAATTCTGAATAGTCAATTTGGTTTTTTTTTTTAAGAATTGCATGTAATATCTCTAACTTTGTTTTATTTTGAATTGTTTTAACTTTATTGGCTGTATTTTTTTTCTTTTTACCTTAAATGTACGGCGCCTTGTTTGACCGTGGTCATTTTAAAGAGCCAAATAAATCGATAAATTAAACTAACTAATAAAAATTGGAGACCAAACCGTTTTTATGTTCTATGATGAAAATAAAAAGTGTAGAAATGACATAAAATGTTTAAAAACAACAATATTTCGAGGATTTATTCCACAATTGTGTGTCATAACTCTTGTTATGTTTGTTTAAACCCAAAAAATTCAAATCTTTTGTGTTAATTTTTGAATAAAAGTGACACTCATGTTGGTGTGAGGACTATTATTACGTCACTGTGAACAGCTGATGTACTTGGTGAGTTCCGGTCAGGTGTTTGAATGACATCAGGAAGCAGAAATTATCTAAACTGCCACTAAACAAACTGAATTTTCTGGTCAAATCTCACTTTTTGGAAAATTAGCCATTGTAAAGCACGGCAGTGGAGGTATTATGGTTTGGGGCTTAATAATTGGATTTACCTGTTTCTCTAGTCGCTGGATCTTGGTGGAGACGCACTCGTGGTCCTTGTGCTGGTTGCTGGTGCACAGCCAGCAGACGAACATCTTGCAGTGGCGGCAGAAGAACTCCTGCATGTACTTGTGCTGCGTGCAGATCTTCTCCGCCAGGTTGCTGACGGGCGCGATGAGCTCGTGCTTCTTCAGCGACTTCTTGGTCTGGTGGGGCTTCAGGTGGTCCTCGCAGAAGGAGCTCATGCACGCCAGGCAGCTCCTCACCGCCGCGCGCCGCTCCTTCTTGCACATGTCGCACAGCACGGCCGCCGTGGACAGCCTGGGTTTGGAGGAGACACCGCCGCCGCGAACGCTCCGGATGGAGTCCCGCACGGTGGAGCTTAGGGCCCCCTTCCGCAGCTGCTCCACCGCCTCGGCCAGCATGGTGTTCCTGGACAGTGGGGGCTTGGGGCAGAAGGTCTGGCGGCACTGGGGGCAGCTGTAGATCCCCTTGGGGTCATCCTTGGTCCAGAAGTCCCGGATGCACGCCATGCAGTAGCTGTGTCCGCAGGGGATGGTGACGGGGTCGTTGGGCAGGTCCAGGCACACGGGGCAGTTGAACTGCTCCTCCGTCCACAGCTTGGCACTCATGGTCGACGAGGGGGGAAAAGTGAGCCAGAGATGAGGGGGAAGCAGTGAGCTGCCGGGATTCTCAGGAGGAAATGATTCAGGTGAGAGAAGGAACAGGTGAGATGGGTGGGGCCAAAGTCACAGAGCAAGTCCGGCAGGGAAAACTGGTGTCAGCGGAGAACTTCAATGGAGGGAGGGAGGGGTGTGAAGGACCTGAGTTTCTTTAAGTCATCACCAGTTTCCCTTGGGATCAATAAAAATTATTGTCCATAAAAGTTCAAGAAATGACCACCAAAATTACGTGATCTTAGTGTGGATTTGAACCTTCAACCAGGTGATCAACAGTCAGTTATTTAGCTTGATAGGCTTCAGCTGCCTGATCTAGACCATCACAGTAATAGTCTTTAATATCACCAAGACTCAACTGAACCAGAATCTATTGATCCAGAAACGAGTTCCAGCTTCTGAAGATGAACCTGAAGAATCATCAAGTGAAGAAAAACATTTTATTTAATAAACTATTGTACCATTCAGCTGTGGATATGAACCCTCAATCTTCTAATTATTGTGTAGACCACATTTGTCGAAATTCTATCCGGCCCTCCAGATCATTTAATTTTATTATTATTGATGTCCCAATGTTATCTTGCACTTATTTGTAACTTGTATAAATTTGGCAAATCATATTTTATGGAGAGTAAAATATTGAAAGTTATTTAAGGTTTAAGTTGATTTATTCTGGAATAATATTCCTGCCTGTTTTTATTCATAGTTATGTTAAAAAGTTGCAGTTTTAAAGTTTTGAAAATTCAAGTTCTGCTAGTTTTTTGGACCATTTACTACTATTTTATTAAGCTATTTTGGAGTTACGCAGGCACAAATCAAGAATACGCACAAATCAATATTAATGCACAATCAAGAATTATGCATCCACAAATCGGAGTGAGTCTATTTTCTCTCCATAATTTAGACTTTTTTTACGTTTTGAAGGGTGTTTTGAAGTTAAGCTAATATTTACATGCTAGCTGTTTTGGATAATTTAGGCTTTTTTTAAAAAGTTTTTTGGATGTTTGGAAGCTAAGCTAATATTTACATGCTAGCTGTTTTGGCTAATTTAAGTTTTGTTTTTCGTTTTTTAGGGTATTTTAGAGTTTAGCTAATATTTCAGTGACATGCTAGCTATTTTGGCTAATTTAGGCTTTTTTCCAGTTTTTAGGGTATTTTGAAGTTTAGATATTTTTTTTCAGCTACATGCTAGCTGTTTTGGCTAACCTAGGTTCAAGTTCGTAGTTATGTTAAAAAGTTACAGTTCAAAAGTTTAAAAATTAATTTTTTCGTGTGTTCAGTAAATGTTTATCCTGTTTGGCCCGCGACCTAAGGTGTGTTTTGGATTTTGGGCCCTTGTGTGGTTGAGTTTGACACTTCTGTTGTAGACCATTGAGCTAACACACAAGTGAAAGTTGATGGAGAAGATCTCCATCTAGTGGAGGTTCATGTGAACTGCAGATGAAGTCCGAAGGTTCTGGGTTCAAATCCCAGGTTATACCTGCTTCCTGGTCCTATCATCCCTTATCTTTACTATCTGTTCGGTAATTTCTGAATAAGAATTGAGCTTTTTTATGGAATACATGAAGAAAAAAAAACACAATCCAGGATCAAATCACAATTTCTCAGTTTTTCTGCTATAACTGTTCATTAACAGTTTGTGGATTTTACAACAAAACTACTTTTTTTTAAAGATGTTTTTAAGTTGTAAATAGTGCAAAAAGATTCTTGAATGGATGATTTCTGCTGCTCCAGTGCTAGCTGCTCCACGTAGTTAAAAAAGAAGACGAGAAACATCAAAAATGTTTGAAGAATGTTCAATTTGAGTTTGAAACTTCTCAGAAAACTGGAAGTTCTTCTCTGGTTTTTCTGCACTTTTCCTTTGCTCCATCTCCTTCTAAAACCTCCAGCATCTCACTGAAAGAAACAGAAAAATAGGAAAATTTAAGAAAGTCAAAATGTATACTTTACATTTCCTTTAATCTCCATGAAATTTAAATCATTTAACAATTTCTAGGAATTTTTAACAAATCCTATCCTTTTTTTCATCTTTTCTGCACCAAGAAGTCAAAGAGCAACACAGCCATCTTCAAAACCACATTAACGGTTTTAAAAAATGATGTTTCACAAGGAGTGAAACATTCCCGGCGGAGTTTGAGGGTGCAGCTGTTGCTGACTGGGTTTTTGCAGATGTGTGTCTTGAAAACTTCTTCACCTGTTGACAAATTTCACTTTTTACTGACTGAGAATGAGAAAAAACTATGAATAAAGTTCTTTTTGTGAAACCAGCTGAACTAGATGTCCAGGATTTTTTATAGGAAAACTAAGAAAGAGGAGAAGCTTTCAGGAGCTGCAGTAAGAACATCTGCCACCAGGTGGCAGCATTTCCCTCCTAAGTTGAAGAAACGGAGAAGACTGAAAGAGTAGAGCAAATGAAACCAGAATTTCATCATGACTAAAATCATCCTGGACAGAAGCTTCTGTCAGAGCAGAATGCTGCAGTTTCAGTTTCCTCTGGAGCATCGGGAATTTAAGAAGAATTCAACCTGTTGTTTAATGCAGACCAATAACACACATACATGTACTGTAAACAGTAAACAAATTATTTTATTAAGAATAAATACAAGAGTGACTAAAAGTGGTTCATTACCCCACAAACCAAGCGGAGAAGTCACAAAGTGGCATTTCAAAAGTAATAAAAATCAATGAATAATTTTAAATACGAGTTAAAAAGCATTAGTAGTTGAAGGCACAACAAAAATGTGTAAAAAGTACAACATGCTAGCTATATATAAGCTGATACTTTGTTGGTGTTTAAGGGGAGAATTACTTCTAATGGGATTTCTGGCCTTTTTTAAAACTTTTTATTGTGTAAACAGTAAATAAAAATCAGTTTAATTAAAAACTGAAGTGTTTTAAATCTGCTTTTTATATTCATTGTGTACTGTCACCTTTTGGAAGTTTGCAGAACTAAAAACTTTCTTTATAATATTAGCTTTAGGGTTATTGTATATTTGAACTGGAGGATTCAGGTTTGTAAAATGAATCTTTTTCTTTAAATCTCTGCAGAGTGATGCTGGATCATTAGGACGGCATGACGATGAAAAAAGGTGTTTCTAACATGTTCTTGTGATGGAGGACATCAATAAAGAAAATGAAGAATAAAATTACATTTCTGACTATTTCTTTATTGAAACTGTTGTGATTCAGGACCAGATGAAAAAAAAATGCGGTTTGAAAAAGATTGTAGGTGTGACATAGAAACAACAATCGGGAAACCACAAGCTCCCCGCTCTGCTCCATTCTGATACATACACTTGTAGACAAATAGATCCATGAATGTCTTCGTTTTCCTCGCCTTAGCTGACATCTGGATCAGAACTGTGCGGCTTGATAACTCCAACATTTCTCACCATTTTTCTTGCACCGCTAACGTTAGCTTTGGGTTGTGAGGGGCTGTAAGCTAGCAGGAGAGCATGTAAACAAAGGGATGCTGGGAAATCGGAGAAGACTTATTTCCTCCCAACGGACAAACTCAGAGGCAAATTTCTACTGAGGGACACAGATTTGTTTTATTTTGGTTAAAACGACATTATTATGAATAACAACAGTAGCCGGGACAGCTCTGGCAATTCCATGGTAGCGGGTTAAAAAAATGGATGAATGTTTCAGACGAGAACAGTCCTCCATGTTGGATTTGTACTCCAGCCACTGATCAAGTCACTGAAAACGGCACGTCCTCAAAGATGAGTCCCAGATTGGTTGATGTAGCACATTGACCTCAACCAAGTTCAGATTTTTAACTCTGGATGTACTGCGATGCCCAAATTACATCAAGCTAACACTCAAATTGGACCACAAGAGCTAAAATCACGTCTGTACCATTGACTTAACATTGAAACTACATGCGTGAATCGCGTTCTGTGAACGTAGCTTAAGGTTTCTAGAGTTTTCTGACTTTCAGGAGGCAGCTCTAAAAAAATAAAAAAAAAAAGATAAACCTGCATTGCGTTTTCTTGGAAGTCACTCAAAAGTGCATTGTGAAAGTAAACATCCAATCAAGATGTGTTATTTATTTTATTTATTTATGCTATTCTCTAAATTGACACTTTTAGAAGTCGTTTTTTGATTATTTGTTCTCAGAGGCCACCATGATTACATATTTTTAAGGTTGATGTTTAGAACTTTTGACATTATTGTCATCTAAAAATATAATTTAATGATGGAATAATTGTAAAGGTTACATTTTATAGATGTTTCCACTGCAAATCAAGCTCATAAAACGATGTTAGCCAGAAATTTTCACCCCAAAAAAAATGGAAATTTTTAGAACTTAATACATTTTTTAAAATCATATTTACATATTATTAAATAAATAATTTGTTTATACTAAGATTTTTTTTAAAAGTTTTTTTTAAAGTTTTAACCTCTATGGTGGGAAAACAGCATCACCCCGATTTGTGTGTAAACGCGGTTTTGTGTGTGCATAACAAGCGATTCGTAGCTAATTTTTAAACGTGTGTGTGTGCAGTTAGTTTCAAGTTATTGTAATTTTAATTTGTATTTTTTTTTTAATTTCGTAATTTTTGTACTCATGCACAAAATGTACTGTACGAGTTCAAAATCAAGAATTATGCACGCACAAATCCAAAGTTACGCACAAATCAAGGCTTATAGACACACAAATCTGGGTGATACTATTTTCTCTCCATAAAATTCTGCTGCTGGTTCTGAATGGCGAAAATGGCTCCATCTGCTGGACAACTAAAGTATTACAGATTCAGTTCTCCAAAACTAAATGAAAAGGGAATATATTAGTGTTGAGACTACATTAATATAGAACAAAAAATATTTCTCCAATTAGTCATCTTTTGTTTGTAACTTCAATTAACTGAGTTAATTAAAATGATACATGTTTAAATGAAAATCTTTTGGATTTACAAACATTTGTTTTTACCTGCTGACTCACAAATGCTGCAGAAAACACTGTTTTTTTTTTTTAAATGTTCAGGCAGAAATTTCCCATAAAAGGCTTCCAGGTGGAGAAAAAGTGTTTGCTTTCGTGGAAAATTGCGATCTTACCCCCCCAGGATGTCCTCCAACAGCATTAGAGCCACATCTTACAGCCGCTCCACCGGCACAGACGCCATTTATGGCTCCATTACAGCTGCTGGGAGGGCATCGCTGCCGAGCCGAGGAGCAAACTCGATGCCTTAGAAGAGAAACTCAGGAAGAAAAGGAAACATGAGTGTCTCCGAGCAACGAACGTATTCAGTGACCACCAGAAAATTGATATTAGATTGTTGGAAAGTTGAAGATGAAATACAAACAAAACCCATAGCTCCAGTTCAGTTAAAACTTCCTAAGTTCTCGTTTTGTTTACCATAATTTTTTAATTTTAAGGAGTATTTTTGTAAAAAAACATTTTTTTTAATGATCAACAATGAATTTATAGCGTTTGCTGATAAATAGACTTAATTATACTAATATGGTGCAGCTGGTCTAGAATGTTCCCTGTTCTGTCAGCATTTACACTTGAACTAACAGTGGTATTTATGTTTTGCTCCCCTTCCAAGTTTTCAATATGTATTTATTTGGATTTAATTTATTTAATAGCAATAAAACGAAATTGTTTCAGCCGAATTTGTTTATGGAAACCCATTTTAATTAAACTATTTACAATTTATTTTATTTTTCATATTAATGCTAAGACTTTATGTCTAAAAAAAGTACTATTTGAGCAATAAACATTTTATCCAACACTGCACAGTAAATAATATATATATTTTTAACTTAATAAAAAATATTAAATAAAAAAAAAACGATTTTTGTCTTAAGTTTCATTAGGTTTAAAAAAAAGTTAAAGTTAACAATTTTTTAAACTACATTAAAAAAATAACCTGATTAAAAAACCTTTTTGTTTAAACTAGTAATAATAATAATAACTTTTTTTTAAATCAAACCGGAAGTTAGCAGCGGGCCCGCCGTTCGTCGAACTCAGCGCTCTGTGGAGGCTCAAAATGTCGGAAGAACCTCCTAAACCAGTGGTCCCCAACCTTTTTGGGGCTGTGGACCGGTCAGCCAGTGTGGAATTATTCCGCGGCCCGGGGGGGGGGATTAAAAAC
>NC_050513.1:8549554-8558576 GCF_002922805.2 Oryzias melastigma
AGGTGTAGGTGTAGGGGATCCCCTGCATCCGAGCCCAGTCTCTGGAAGAGCCTGAGTTGGGGTCTGCAAACCAGGTTTTTCCATCATCCGTGGTGAGCGGGTCAAAACAGAATTGAGAGGTTTCGAAGTACTTACATAAAACGTCGGGCGAAGATCCAACGGTGTAGTTTTTCTTGTGCACGTTCCAGATGGCTGTAGCTGCAGCCTGACCCACCTCCATCTAGGGAACCACACAGCAGCGCTCGTCAAGCTACGTTTATTAAAAAATATGCTAAATGACGTCTTCACACTGGACAAGCAGGAAGGGGCTACTTCTTCCTTTTTTTTCTATTGCTTACTAACGCACGTCCGCCATCTACAGTTGGAAGAGACTTTATGCGGAACATCGACACAGTGCAAATCTCTCAATTTGGGCACGAAATGGAAACAGTTTGATTCATAGCTAGCTAGCATCCTTGGAATGGCGAATATGTATGTCAGTACAGGGGCCTTGATTTCCGATGTCGTCAGGCTTGTCTTCGTGTTTGGGTTCACCCGATAAACCGAATCAATAGATCATTACCAAATCTGAGTCCCTGATTGGTTAAAGGTCAATCTGGTCTAACTGGCAGTCTGCGTTTAATGGCCAAACGTATTGTACATAGAGCCCGAAAACGGACGTAAAAACTTGTGTAGGGCGTGGAATCTGAATGCGAGAGTTTCCAAAATGACCGATTACATAGGACTCCTCATTTGAAGTGGCTGCTAGAACATGCGTTTTGTACGTATACAATCATGAACATTTGCTTCATGTGAACGCAAATACAAATATATACATTTACGTAGACTTATTATTCTAAGTGTCCACTTAAAAGTGCGTTTAATGACTACAATCATAAAAACTTGTGTGGCTTCATGTGAACACAAATACCAATATACGCATTTACATTTTATTGAAAGTGTGTTTAATGGCCAGGCGTTTTGTAGGTAGAGCCCAAAAACAATCACGGAAACTTGAGTAGCTACATGTGAATGCAAGAGTTTGGAACATAGAAATCTAAAATGCACGTTTACAAAGACTTCATTGGAATTGGTTCCTAGATCATGTAAAATGACCACACATTTCGTAGAGCCCAAAACAATTGTAAAAACTTAGTATCTACATGAGAACGTGAGATTTTGTTACGCAGAATTCCGAAATGCACATTTAAAAAGACTTATTACTGGAAGGCACCCTTTGAACGTGCGCAATGTGCGTTCAATGGCCATGGATTTTGCACATACAGCCCAAAAATGGTCGTAAAAACTTGCGTAGCTACGTGTGAACGCGAGTTTGTAACGTAGAATTGCAAAATGCACATTTAATAAGACTTATTACTGGAAGTGTCTGCTTGAACGTGTGTTTAATGTTCATGTGTTTTGTACGTAGAGTCCAAAAACAGTGGTAAAAACTTGCGTAGCTGTAGTGTGAACACGAGTTTTGAAGGCAAACTCCCAAAATGTGTGTTTACAGAGTTTCATTGGAAGTGTCCGCTTGAACGCGCATTGCTGAGAGTGGTGTGAACACAGCATCAGATATGTACTGAAATAAGAACCATGACTTGCGATCTCTGTGAGGGAAACCTTACATCTGCAGATAACCAAACTCTGTTGGTTTCTATTTCTGTTTACTCTGAGTTTAACCCATGCGTCATTTCATGTCTCAGTTTGTTGGGTGCAAGGGGGAATTCTGTGTGTTTTATAATTTAATTTTTCAAGTGTTTCAAACCTCTAAAGCACTTTGCGTTGCTACTGTACTGTTGTTTAAATAAAATTTGAATTTGAAAAATCATCAAACACATCCCTCTGGAGCTTCACAAATGTTCATGGCTTTTAGTGGCCAGATGAGAACAGAAGTTCTCACGGGCGGGAATGTGTTTGTGTGACGACATCTTTGATGGGTGCTCAGCAGCACCTTGGAGGGGGAGTGTAATCACACGGCGAGGAGACGCCGCGGCTCAGTTTCAGTCAGTGTGCCTCCAAAAAAAACCCTAAGCACTGAACTAATACATCATCTCTGAAGATCTCCTGATCCTTAAGTTCAGTTCAGTGAAAATAAAGTGACTTTCAGTTGTCAGAACACCCTACCATTACTATTGATTGGCCTGCTGGTAGAGTGTCTTCCCCAAAACTCAGATATTCTGGGCTTGAATTTGAAGTTTAATCAAATCGAAGACAAAAAAATGGACCAAAAACCTCAATGCCAGAAACTCCAAGGTACAATTAGGAGGACTAACCACCAAATTATGTCAAATGTGGATACTAAGTTCACTCTTGGTTGTATGAAACTTTTCTAGAGCTTGGATACTTTGCTAAATGCTAAAGGGCCATCAGCTCATGGCGATCGTCCACGTCTCTTTTAGAATCTATGACAGTTCTTTGCCAATCCTTAAGATCTATCACCCACCTGGTTCAGATGGGTTCTGTTGATTGGAACCTTTAATAGAATAGAATAGAATAGAATATACTTTATTAATCCCTTTGGAAGTCCTCAGGGAAATTCAGGAATCACCTGATCTGGTAATTAGAAGATAGAATACCTTCTAAAAAAATCAGAGTGATAGAGCTCCAGGGCCAGACATCCATCCACGGTCATAGAAGGATGCTGGAACCAACCCCAGCTACTTTAGGGCAAAGTTGGGGCACACCCTGGACAGGTCACAAGTTCATGCTCTCACGATCTGAAGGATAATTTAGACTAAAAAAAAAAGAGCTCTGAAGCATTTTTTTGGATTGAAGAGGTGTACCCTCGTCCAACAGCAGCTGGGGTTGGTTCCAGCCACCCTTTGACCCTGGAATGAAACCATTTATACTACAATTAATTGGGCCAAGTCCTCCAAGATCCTTTCTTAGGGTTTTTCAATTCCAAAAGTCAAAATAATTCAACTGGCTTATTCAAAGATTTCAGGTGCGTGATAAATGGTTGTTATTTCTAAAAGGAAAACTCCGGATCCATCTTAAGACTACAAAAGTAAGACCTCTGTTGACAACCAGTCAAAGAAAGCTAAACATGTCCATGAAACCAGTCCAAAAAAAACAAAACTTTTTAAAGACTGATGTCTAGTTGCAAACCTGAAACCTCAGAAGTGACAGTACTGGTTGAACTTTAGTAAAAGTTGGTCTTAATTCCAAACAGCACAGAGTATTTCTTCTTGGATTTGGCTAAGCTGGACTGGGGAGACTTGTCTAGGGTATACCCCACCTTTAAGGTTTAGTAGATGGGTAGGCTTCAGTGACCCCATGACCCCAGACAGGAATAAAACAAGTTTAGGAGATGGATAAATTTAGTTAAACCATTTGGGAGCACTTCGGCATGTTTTGTTGAACCTGTTTGGCGATCTTTTCCAACTCCTTGAACTCATTCAAATCCAATCCAATTCAAATCCAACACAACCCAACCCAAACCAAACCAAATCAAATTAAATTTTATTCTGTGGATTGGAATTTACTGTGCTTAAGTGCTCACAGTGCGTCACACCTCATTCATACTAGGTGATGGTAAGCTACTGATGTAGCCACATCTGCCAGTACACACCTATCACCCCTCTGACCATCACCGGGACATTCATTCTCACTCATACACAAATAGAACCACACTGGAGGCAGAGAGGGTGAAGCATCTTGCCCAAGGATACTACAACAGTTGACTGGGGGGAGCGGGGATCACACCCCCAACCCTTTGATCAATGGCCGACGTGCCCAACTACCTGAGTCACTGGATTTTCAGACTCTACGGGAAGTGACATCATGTTTACCAGCTCATCGTAGTTGGGGGCGGTGAAGTTAGGGTGTCCATAGGGAACCAGCAGCAGTTGTCCATAGGAGTGGATGGTGAGGAAACACAGGATGTCGTCCTTTCGACTTCCTACAAAGTAGGTTACGGCCTGCGCCTCCGGCTCAGAGACAGGCTGGGTCCCGCAGTAGGTGTTCGAAGAGCAGTTGAATGATACTCCTATGGCTGGAAAGAAAAAAAGAGCCAAACAAGCCATCAGGTCTAGACGTTTCCTGTAGAAGTGGACATATGGGAGGAAAAAAGTGCAGCAGAACTCACTGCCCCAGTTGGCATCAAAGTTGCGGTTGAGGTCAGTGCCGTAACAGTCGCCCGAAGGTCCCGGTGACCTGTTCTTCCTCCACAGCCGAGTCTTGATAGACCAGGAGGTTCAGTCAGTCATGACTCAATTTAGTGGAGCACTAAATGAGCACTTGACATTTTTGAAGACGCTAAATGTCCTCCGCTGTACCGGTTGTGTGCGTTATTGCTGCCTTTATCCGTTTACAGATGACCAGTAATGCTTTTCCTCCAATGATCGGAATGTTACCGATTATAACTGGAGCGATGCTTCCGTAATAGCCAATTATCCTGTTCAGCTGAGCTTCATTCACAGACTGAAAAAGCGACTGGATGAGCGGCAAACTCACCGTGTTGTCCTTCCAGCTATACAGGTAGCCGTCGATGTTGAGCACCGGCGTGACGTAAAAGTCCATGTCCCTCATCATCGTTTCAATCTTTGCGTCGGTTTTGTAGCTTTGAAGGATCTAATTTGAAAATACCAACCAAAGCATCAGAGTGAACCGTTTATTCTCCTCTCTTTAAGGCTTTCGGGTCCTTTACCTGTTTGACGAAGTACTGACAGAAGGCCGGGGCAATCCACTCCCTGGCGTGAATGCCGCAGTCCATCCAGATGGCCTTTTTTCTCTTCTCACTTTCTATACCAATCTGGGGAACCACTTTTTTGAATATCACTTCAAACAAACCCTTTTTTGGACATTTTTCGAACACGTTTGCATCACCTTCAGCAAACTTATAGTCCTCTTTTCATACGTCTGTCCGTAGTCCACGATGGTCACCACATCGGGGTGATCCTTCACCATCTGTGCCATCCAGCTGCTGATCTATAAACGTGTTACATATTAAAAACTGTTTTTCTCTATTGATTTTTCTTCCCTCATGAATATTAGGAACTCACCTCCTCCATGGGATGGTATTTATAGTAGTCATATTCCGCTCTGTTGTGGAAAAAAATACAAGACATGTAACTATAGATAAGAAGTACATTGTGTAAAGTTTAAGTCCCATCAGCAAAATTTGTTCTGGTTACCGCTATGTGGTTTAACCCAACAATTTAACCCCTTAAAGCTGAGTGTCAAGCAGAGAGACATTGAGGCCCCAACTTTTGGAGTTTTTGGTGTCACCCAACTATGGATTTGGACCAACAACCACCGCGACATTTTACTACCAAGCTATTAATGTGGACTTGGTTCAATAATGCTCAAAATGGTAATAAATGCTACACTACTGTCCGGTTTGTTTGTTTTTTCTTTAAAAAAAAAAAAAAAGAAATTAACCAAAAATTGACCAAATTGTCTGGAAAAATCACTCAGTTCAATTCGCGAGTTTTACAAGTGTTAAAAAAATTGTAGAAAAATAGCTAGTCCCTCTAATCCTCTGATAATTGGATAGTTATAAGTGTGTATACTTTCTCAACACTCCATGTTTGCTCTATTAGACATTTCTCACTTTTTCCTACGTCTTCCGTTTTTTTGTTATGCGTTTGATTTCACACATTTCTGAAGGACATTCTGAAGCTGGAGTGTTAGGAAGTTCCTGATTGTGTTGTGCGAAGAAACCCCAGAGGGGTGTACAAACTTTAACAAGTCTTTGTTTCTACTCATTCGTCCAGGTAGTACATAAAAAACTGGACTTGATTTGATGGCTGTTATTGAAGACGTAAAACTTTTTTTTCACTCCATAGTCACCTGGCGAAATTCATAAACGCGTCTGCTCAGTTACTTCAAGTGTGTATTTGGTGTCCGATTCCCTTCACTACACACTATATAGTCCACTATATAGTGTGTTCACCATGTTGTAGTCCTGTCGAAATGTACAATTACAAATTTGAGAGCCATAGAAATTTCCCAGAAGTCTTTGCGCAAAACCAGTGTGTATCAATGCTCAATACATTGGTGAATATAGACCAGACTTCATTGCACTTAAACAGTTTTTGCGAAAAAATGTGTTTAAATGTATTTTTTTTACTAAATCATCAATGTTTTCATCACCAAAACAAACTGGAGTCATAAACTGACAACATATAAAGCGTGTATTGATTAGATTTTCACTTCGGGAAATCGGTGATGTCATAATTGCCGCCTAAAAAAAAAAAGACAGTCCTGCACTATATAGTTTCTTAGTAGTTAGGGATTAGGGTGGAAATTTGGACACAGCCTTAGAGTAATTTCCTCTTTGGTAAAGTATAATTAACCCAGACAGCAGTGGATGCACTTTATTTTCCACTGACCAAAGGTTTTTAGTCTGTTGAACTAGAGGAGAGGTTTGTGACTGTATGATGGTGTATGTATTACAAAGCTGCATCTCAAATGAATATGAATTTTTTTTCTGGCCAGGAGTCTGCTGAAAAACCCGTCAAATCTAGACGGGTTTTTAACAGAACTGTCTGCAATAACAGCAAAGGGGAGGGGTTTAGTAGCATCAGTTTAACCCTATAGCTTCCATCTTGACAGTCTTTGAACTACTGTAACTCTTAAACCAACTGGTTCGGACGCAGAAGAAAGCTGCTCTGGACAGATATTCAGTAATATATAGTAGTATAAAAAAAGAAAAAGAACAAAATTTATGTAAAACAAACGTCCTCAACCGCTTTCCTCCAATAAAAAGTTTGTTGGTCCTAATTGCGTAAAGGGTTGAAGATTTACGGTGATTCGAAGTGTATCTGTTGTTTCCTGTTGTCTGTGACGACTCGGTTGTTAAAGGGTTAAATAATAAATAACACAAAAAACGTTTAAATGAAAACAGAACCTAAATCTTGTTTACACAACAAACTAGTTGACAACATATTTTAGCTTTTTAAATGACATCAAAGGTATTTGTTATGTAAAAAACATAAAAATAAGATTAGATTGCCTTTAAAAAAATAGATCTGGGATTTTTTTTATCAATAAAATGACACAAAAATAAACTTGTTTTGTAATAGTTGGAAAGTCTTGTGATCCTTTAGTGTATTCTTTAATAATACAACAACTGAGTTTTTCAAACGAACTCACCCTTTGACAGTTCCTTGAACTAGTAAGGAGAACAGCGCCACAAAATGTAGTCCCAAAGAGGTCAACATTTTCGAGAAATACAAAATAAAATCTTTCTTTGTGAGCTTCTCTGGCCTCGGCGAAGCCTTGGAGTGTACACGCAGCAGATAAACACAGACCTTTCCTTCACATTAACAACACACGTGTTTGCTGGTTAATCTTTTATTTGATGATGACGAGTTTTTGCATTATCACTGATCACACCTGTAGCTTCTTTTTAGCTCAATCTTAGCATAGCCATAAAAGTATACATGTAAGCCACGCCCCCTGGTGGTTTTCTGTGTTTATTTATTTCCTTCTATAGTTGGAATACTTATCAGGAATATATGGGAAATTGAGTTCAACAATTCATTGTCGTCTAGGAACGTAATTTCATTCATTCAAAATCCGCTCCGGCTTTTCAATTCATATCTAATTATGTCAATTTCTTTAAATTGAAAAAGCAGACCTCCAGAGATGCACAAAGATCTGAAAATCAATCTTTTATCTGGAAGATTGAGCTGGCTGTGAAGGGTGAACTCCTTAATCTTTGTAGATTAAAATCCTTTGAGATTATGAGAGGGGAAAAAAAGGCTCATAAAACTGGAGATAAAAAAAACGAGCACGTTGTTCGGTCATAAAAACGTCACGTTTTGACTTGCAACACAGTGAGAAAACGAGCAAAATTAGCATTATTTTACTGGTTTGTTGCCTTGTGAGGTTTATCATATCAGGGACTTTCAAACCAGGGTGTTCAATGTACTAAAAAAAGCTGTAAAGTCCAGCTCAAGTGGTAGAAATTAATCAAATGTTTGCTTTTATTCTTAAAATATTTGTGTATTTCTTACACTTTTGGTTTGAATTCTGGTCACTGGCCGCCAGTTTTTAAATTCTTTTATGTCTGCAGAAAAAGGTGGTTTTAATGCTGGAATCTGGTCAGTAGAGGTCAGAAGAACGCTGGTGTGAAGCCCACTGTGTGTGAGTCATAGTGGTGTGAGGAGGACAACAGTCCACCCACTCAAAGACCGGCCGCCACCTCCAGCTCATTACAAACCGATGACATCAAACGGAACCAGCTCTCCACGTTTTCCTGCCATTGTAAAATCCCCGTAACTCAGTTTGATTCAAACGGCGAGGTAGACGAGGAAGAACTATTCACACCGAGCCCGTTTTGTCGCCTGCTGATTTCAACCCAGCGTGACTTCCCGCCACAGCCTTGTCAGAAATTCATTGGCAGATCTTTTTGCGGCAGCTCCCTCCAAATAAGGACTGACCAAAACACCCAAACAGACTGTAATTGGTTGACAAATGTAAAAAAAAACATGCCCCTCCCCCAACGTTCTTATGACCCATCGTGTTTTAACAAAATCTTCGCCCCCGCTACATGTTCAAAAACTAATGAAAACACACCGAGTACGTAATGAAAAGGAATATTGGGGATAGTAGCCTAACTCCGCCCCCCAAAAAAATTACATCATTGTGGGGAAAGCCATTAAAAAATGAATCTCTAATGGGGCCCAAACAATATTTCAAAATCAACAAACAAAAAAAAACTATTGGGGATATCCAAAGGAGGGTTTATATGTATTATGGGATGGTCACAAACTTGGTGGCCATTTTGTAGCAAAGTGTAAAATTAGGAGATTTTCACCTGTTTGTACAAAATGGGAGCAAAAAGTCGTATTCACCCCATCGTCACAAAATCTGGTTAAATCTACAACCACAACCAAAGTTTTGTTGACGTTTCATATCATGAAACAGCCACCATTTGGAATAAATATAAAAAAAAAATCATACAAAGTTAAACTCCTCCTTGAGATTTCAATCTATTGCCTCATAACATTTTTACCCTATTCTTGTGGAAATGTAATCAATGAATCCTTGGCCAAAGCCCAACAAAACAATATGACATACAATTTGATTA
>NC_050513.1:8558689-8564274 GCF_002922805.2 Oryzias melastigma
AATGACAGTGGCACCTGGAGGGGCGTGATTGGTAGGAATGGCCTCCCTGACCTGAACCCGAGCGGTGTTTTGTTGTTGGACTTCTGCGGCGTGTAGAAGCTGCTCAGGCAGTGAGGGTCTGGTCAAAGGGGGGTTGGGATGGTCAATTCGTTTTCTTTCACTCTCTAGAGTGGAGGCCGAACCAGAGGAACTGAGACTAAATCCACCGTTGAGTTGCTCCTGGTGTTTTTATCTCATCCAGGGTTTGACGCCATCCCGTCTAATCAGCGCTGATACTCGATGGTGATTGGTATGCCTCCTCGCTTTCAGGGCTTTCACAACAAGATGTTGATGTAGTTTTCCTCGGCAGAGAGAGCTGCTATTTATAAGTGTCTGGAAATTGGCCAGTGAGAAGAAAATAGGCTTTCAGAGGTGGTGGCCATCGTTTATGTAGCTCTACAGAAGCTCTGGAGGACCACTACAGCTCAACAACAAAATAAACCAAAGCAACACGCTGCTCCCCTGAGATTAATTTGTATGATGGTATTAACCTTGTTTGTCTGACTTTCTCTGGGAAAGTAAAAATGCTTGCTCGTAATTTACGCCCCAGCGAGCCAACTCTTTCTTCCTGCAACTCGGCTGACACGTGAATCATGTCCCTTCATGAATTGCTCATAAGATATGGAGACAAGACCTGTCGGAGCATCAGCCCCGTGTACACAAATGAGCGCGCGTGTCCCAGATAGAGTCAAAACACACATCACAGCCTCTTTCTTCACAATGACGGATGAAAGCTCTAATGCTTTTAGATGAGACAGGCAGGCGGGCGTTGTTGCTCTCAGCCACAAACTTGCAGGGCATCAAAAAGTTTCTTTTGAAGTTTCTTCTGTAGGTTTTTTTTTTTACTTCACACTTTACAGTTTTAGACTCAAGTGAATGCATTAGAATGGGGCGGAGCAGGGAGCTTGTGGCCCCGCCCAGTGTATTTTCTATGTCACAATCTTAAATTGTTTTTTATTTTTTTCGTCTGCTCCTCATTCACGATTTGAATAAAGAAATACTTAGCTTAATTTTCTTTATCTATGTTGGAGGTAGAACCTTCAGCTATCAAGCTCCTGTTCTATGGAATAAGCTCCCAGCTCATGTCAGAGAGGCAGGTACAGTTTCTACCTTCAAAACTAGCCTTAAAACATTCCTATTTGGACAGGCGTTCTGCCAGACTAGCCAGTAATCATAGAATAATTAACATAATGCTCCCATACTGTTCTGAAGTTTGGGGAAATAATTATTATAATCACATACTTCTCCAATATATGCTTGCAATATAAATTATGAAATATGTATATTCTCTACATAATAACATAGAAGGCTGCTAGAAGTTAGAAGCTGGGGAAAGTATGGTGCACTGGGGCTCTGTCCTCTTTTCCATCTACTTCTCCTCTCCTCTACTTTTTTATTTACTTCTAATTGTATGCCTTTGTTGGTGGTGCAGCATAATTCACATGTTTTTCCTTCTCTCCGACTCCCCTGTGGGAGACCGGGAGAGATTGCAGTTTCCGGGAGAATTGTTGGTGATCCTGACGAAGCCCCGCCCATCTGGATGAAGCCCCGACACCATCCTGCATCTCTGAGTGGGAGTGATTCCTGGTGGGTCGTCTGTCCTCCTGCTCCTGGTCGTGGACTGCAGTTCTGCTTCATCTGGACTATGGACTTAATCATCACTCGTCCCTCAGCTCTATATGAATGAACTCTACTCATATATGCAGTTTTAGCAGCTAACTTTTCTTTAACCGTTCTGGTATCGCCTGTCCGTCCTGGGATGGGATCTCTCCCTCATGTGGGAATCCCTAAGGTTTCTTCTTTTTTTCCTGACTCAGGTTTTTTTAGGAGTTTTTCCTTACCGCGAGGGAGGGTCTAAGGACAGGGATGACCGTTCTTTATAGTCTGTTTAGTTTTTAACAATTGTGCATATTTTATGACTCCATCTGTGCATCTGTAAAAACTACAGGCATGAAGCCCAATGAGGCAAATTGAATTTGTGATATTGGGCTATATAAATAAAATTGAATTGAATGTCCTCCATCGTCATAAAAACGACAAAAGAACATGTTAAAAACACTAAAGATTTAGTTTTCATTGGAGTGGGTCTATATATGTATTTGATACTGTCATATGAAGCAGATTTGGAGCAAACTACGAATGGAATCAGCAGGTCACTCAAGGCTTTGGTGACTTAATGTGTGATTCATGGTCATCAGCCTAAAGTGATGTTTCATGTGAGCATGTTTGACCAGTAGGAGAGGTAGAGACATACTATAAGATAACAGTAAATATATCACAGATAAGATATACTTTTAGCATTTTGAATTCATTTTTTGGTTAGAAAAATTCATCTTTTAAGAAAACTCAGTTATCCATTGATATAATGCAGTTCATGTTTCAGTCTCGCAAGAACATTTTTATATTTTTTTAAAATGCAAATTGTATCCTACGTTGAACCACCATAACTCTTCAACTGAATGGTTTAAGAGTTTTATTAGCGTTTTGCATCAGTGGAAGGATCTTTAGACTTTTATTACTGAAGCTGTCACCATTGATACAAAACGCGCTCTTTGATCTAGCGTAGCTCGTTAACTATTTATGTAATTCTTTTTAAAATTGCGTTAATCGCAATTATTGTGTTAATTGTGATTATTCCGTTAATCGTTTAACTGAATTACGCTATTTGAGAAATTGGCTAAAAAGTCTTATTAGCGTTTTGCATCATTGTGAAGAGCTTAAAACCTTTATTTGTGTTGTTGTCACCAGTGATACAAAATAATAAACGTTCTTCAAAGTACAGTAACTCTTTTACTGTTTCCGCAATTTTTTTTGTGTTAATCGCGATAACTGTGTTAATCGCGTTTATTGTTGAGCTTAATTACGTTAGTCGCGTAAATGGCTAAAAAGTCTTTTTAACATTCTGCATCATTGATAAGAGCTTTAAACCTTTATTACCGGAGTTCTCACCAGCGATACAAAATAACATGTTTTTTGAACCACCGTAACTCTTCAAATGTTTACACTTTTGATTCTAGCAAATATCGCAATAATTGCATGAATCACCTTAATCGTTAAACTGAATTACATCGATTACGAAAGTGGCTAAAGAGTTTATTAGCATTTTGCATCATTTGGAAAAGCTTTAAACTTCAGTTGCAAAAGTCGTCACCAGCGATACAAAATAACACATTTTCTGAACTACTGTAACTTCTCAAGTGTTTACACTTTTGATTCACGCAATTATTACAATAATTGTGTGAATCACGTTAATCGTTAAGTGGAGTTATGTTACTTGCGAAAATGGCTAAAGAGTTTTATTAGCATTTTTGGATCATTGAAGTTTTTACCAGTGAAACCAAAACATAATTATTAGAACTACTGTAATTCTTCAAATGTTTACAGTTCTGATTGACGCAATTATCGCGATAATTGTGGTAATCGTGTTTTTTGTTAAACTAAATTACATTAATTGCATATATGGCTAAAAAGTCCTTTTAGCATTTTGCATCATTGAGAAGAGCTTTAAACCTTTATTACCGAAGTTGTCACCACAAAAAAACAACACATTCTTTGAGCTACTGTAACTTTTCAAATTATCGCGATAATTGCGTAAATCGTGTTAATCGGAATTACGTCAATTGCGTAAATGGTTAAAGAATATTACTTGCATTTTGCGTCAGTTGGAAGAGCTTTACCCAAATAATGTAATTCCAAAGGATTTACATTAATTAAAGCAGGTTTGTGGTAATAATTTTATTGTTAGTGTTTACATATTAGCGCAAAGATGCTTTTCTCTGCTTTCGAATTAGTTAGAGCTTCAGTGTTTGCATAAACAGTTAAAGACTTTTGGTAATCCAAAGACTGTCAGTGTGAAAGGGTTAAATGGACAACAGATCAAGTCTCGTCAGATGCTTGAATGCTCTCTGAATTTCCCCCTCCACTCCAAAAAAACCCAACAAATACCTCAGCCAGAGCAGGATGTTCTGACACACCAGCGTGTCAAAAAGGCCAGCTCCTCATATCAACACGTTTAATGGCCGTGACCCATGTGGAGACCTCGATGAGGCGGGAATCAATGTGGAGGAGCTGCTAAACCCTCAACACTAAATACTTAAGAGGCGGAGGATAGAAGACGATGCTGGCACGGCTTTAATAAGCTGCTACCTTATGATGTGAGGAAACACATCGGCGCCACACACACAAACACACCTCCTACACACGAGGGCAGTATAAAAGCAATAAGAAGACTTGTAAAACGAAGACTGACAGCAGCATCCTGGGGAAAAAACAAGTCGTAAAGCCGTCCTCCCTTCAGAATAAACTATTCCTCTTCTAGCCCACAGCCTCCAGAAACATTTCACAGCATTACTATCATTTCTCATGAAATGAAGTAAAGCCACGCTCTGTTCCCCATAAATAAAGTCATCACAGCACACCACAGGAGCGCCTAAAGCGCTCACTTTCTTTTTTTTTTCCTTTGGGCCAGCCAGATCGCTAAATCGAAAATGTGTCGTTCCACAGAATGAAAAAAAAAATCTCTGCAGGACAAGAAAAACCATCCAATTGTAGGTGAAACAGACACAGCTTGCTCAAGGTGAAGACCGTTCCAGAAACACATAAATCAGTGGAAAGATGTATAAACAAGACCCAAACGTTCACATGAAATGTTATCACCAGATGTTCTTTGTTACCATGACATCATCCCAATTTTTTATGCACTTACCAACAGCTGTCTGCTTCTCAGAACTCTGACGTGTATCACAAATAATGTCTGGTGGATCATAGGACTTTTAATTTTAATCCAATATTTTCTTTAAACTATAGTGCATCTATGGTCGAATTCAACTTCCTCTTCTATCCCTACGGCTTCTCCCTACCCCTACATTTAGCCAACTAAACGGAGAGTTATTGAAATATAGTGTCTTCAAATTTGGACGTTACTTCCACTCGATGACACAGTGAATTCTCACTGGTCAGCTATGTTAGCGCGTAGCTGCCTGCACTTGGAAATACATGTTGTCAGTTTTATAACTTCAAAAAGTCATGTTAAAACAAAAGTAATCACTTACATTTAAATGCAAGATTCTGTGCTGCAGAGTACACCCATGTGAAGAAATGTGTTTGTCCTCAGCGGCAGAGTGTGACGCGGAACACCTGAACGGTAGAGCGCGATGCGGAACACCCTAGCGGTAGAGCTCGACGCAGAACACCTGAACGGTAGAGCGCGATGCGGAACACCTTAGCGGCAACACCCTAGCGGTAGATCACGACGTGGAACACCTTAGCGGCAGAGGACGACGCGGAACACCCTAGTGGTAGAGCAGGAGGTGGAACACCTCAGCGGCAGAGCACGACGTAAAACACCCAAGTGGTAGAGCACGACGTGGAACACCCTAGTGGTAGAGCACGACGTGGAACACCCTAGTGGTAGAGCACGACGTGGAACACCCTAGTGGTAGAGCACGACGTGAAACACCCTAGCGGTAGATCACGGCGTGGAACATCTTAGCGGTAGAGCACGACGTGAAACACCCTAGCGGTAGATCACGGCGTGGAACATCTTA
>NC_050513.1:8565523-8570699 GCF_002922805.2 Oryzias melastigma
GGACACCGGCCCTCAAGGCCTGGATTTGAATACCCCTGCACTAGAGCATAGGTCCCACCGGAGTACAAATAAGTCGCACTGGAGTGTTAACCACACCGGAGTATAAGTAAATTGCACTAGAGTATAGATTGCTCTTGAGTATAAGTGAAACTGGAATATAAGTCGCACCAGAGTACAGATTGCACTGGAGAATGAGTCACATCAGAGTATAAGTAAGTTGCACTGGAGTATAATATGCAACAGAGTAGAAGTAAGCTGGACTGGAGTTTAATTTGCACCGTAGTATAAATCCCACTGGAGTACAAGTCGTACTGGAGTATAAGTTGCACCTGAATATAAGTTGCAGCAGCAGAAATAAAAAAAAAAAGCATAAAATAACTGTGTAATAAAGAAGTAAAGATAGTATGTAAGTCACACTGAAGTACAAGTCACACTTTTGCTAGAATGATAGCAATACTTTGGAGTATATCTGCCAATACCAGAGTAATTCTGCATTCACACTGAACACAATACATGCATTAAATCACACCCACTGCCTCTCTTTTGACGCGAGTCAAATTTGATGCATAAAGCTTGTTCAAAAACATGTTCATAAACTACTAGATGTTTCAGTTGCATGTCTACAGTCACATTTTTAGCCTCTTTGCTACATGGAAACTTTGAATGTATATTTTATTTCCAATGCATGGAAGGCACGGATGACGTTGAGAAATGAAGTTTATTTATCGTGAAGAGAGCTTTCAGCGGTACTTCCGTCTCTCTGTACCACAGTTTGATGTCTTGTTGTCCCGCATTTGTCCGAAGTGGAAACAAATAAAAACAAGAATAAAAATGTCTCGATACAAATAAGAAAAATATCAAAGCTCAGAAAGAAGTTGATCAGAGTCTCCTCCATGTTTGTTTTGGACGACCCTTCTTCTGCGTTGCTGTTAAAAGCTGATACACACACACACACACACCTACAGTGCCCTCTAGATGTTGTTAGTGGGAAAATAAATATATGAGCCAAACTATGCAAAAAAAAAGCAACTTATATTCCGTAGAATTATTTTTGAATAATTTTAATTAAATTAAAATCATTGAGGCTTTTATTTTAACTAATTAACTAATTATTTGTTAAAGATTCAGACTATAAATCCATGTGTTCCAGTGATTTTTTTTCTGATTACTTCTACTGGAGTAGATTTCTGTAGCGGCGGTCGTGGTCCTCTGACGGTTGTTTGTGATGAAATGAATGAAGAGAGAGGGAGGGAGGGAGAAAGTGAGTAAGAGAGGCGGCGAGCTCCTCAGTTGCCTTAGCAGCGCAGCTTCATTCCTCCACAGTCGAGCTTCAGTCTTCTGCTGGAGCGCTTCTCTCCACCAGTGCCAGGTTTTTTCTCAGTTTCTCTAAGAGGATTGATGCTTTTCGTTCCATTCTGTTGCTTTTTCTACACGGAGGAAAGTTTCATCAGGCGCTGAGATGAAGAGAAAGGTGTGAAGGTGAATCCAGAACTGACGTATACAGGTGAGGCGATGGAGAGGCCGGGAAACGGGAGCGCGCTGGAGGTGTCCGCGCGCTGCGGGGAGATGGGGAACCTGAGCGCGGAGGTGACCGACTACAACGCCAGCTGCAGCAACAGCTCCGTCCTCTCAAGACCGCCAGTCAGAGCCCGAGGTAAGAGCTTAACCAGGAGTCCACATGACCCCAAAGCGCATCCCACCGCATTCCTAATTGATTTTTCTCAATTAAAGTTTTAAGGTGGAATTTTACCAAAACAGTAAAATAGTGGATATTTCCCCCCTGAGGCACTACAAATATGATAGTGAGGTATCTTTTCAGTTTGGAGACTTATTCTATTCAATATTATTTTATAAAAACACAATATCTTTAATTTTTTTCAAATCTGTATGTGCATCATGTCTTTTATTTTGAAAATTTGTATGTTTAAGCCTATATTTTTTAATCCTAAAGTCCCTAAGAACAGAACAGTTTGGGGTTTTTAATGTTCATTTTGTTTGTTTGTCCATTGAATTATATAAAATAAAGGGAAAAAAAGCCAAATTTGACCATAGTTTTCAAATATTAAAATAAGGCTTAGATATGGAAAACTAATACAAAAAAGAAGAAAAAAAATAGTAAATTCTGCCCATGAAACAAAATGTAAAATTTAAAGTAAATATATAAGTAAATATATTTATTTTTCTTGCCATATGATTTTTTTTTTCTTTAAATCAAAACCATAGTTTGAATGTCTCTTTTATTGGCTATTCTTTGTGGACTAAACAATACAATTTGGGTTCTTATTTGATCTTTTTGCATTAAATACCACACTTCAAAGAAATACTTCTTTATACTCCTACACATCACCTCAATGTGGTGACCCCCATAAATGCCATTTAACTGTTTTTATACGGTATTATTAATGCTTTATGTTGCCCCAGGAGCTTTGGTCACTTGGAGCACATTTAGTGTGAAGATGTGAAGCTAAAATTGCTAACATGATTTGCTGGAATGATTTGCATGTTATGCTGGAATAGGTGTTTATTTAAATTTAAAGTGACCTTTTTTTTTGAAAGCTTAAACTGTCCTTGTTGACACGTCCCTGCAGAAATCCTCTGCGGTAAAATAAGACCCCGTCAGGTAAACCCAGAGTGAAGATTTTTGGAGACGGATTAAAAATTAAGCTATAATATTATTAAATTAATTAAAATACATGAAAAAACTAAGGAAACTGAATCCAAATTTGCCAAAAACTAACACATCTGAATATGAGAAAATAATAATGTGACAATAAGGAATTCTGTCACTGAGTCAAACTGAAGAAAATGGTCCGTATGGACGAGATCATCAAAGCAAGTGCACAGAAACCAGTGGTTACTTTAGTTTTTTTGTTTGCCATAAGTAGACAAAATAACCAAAAATAATCAAACTAAAGACGTGGATCTTCACACATCCAGTTTTTAGCAGTTTGACCCACACCTTGTTTTTAACATGTTCTTGTGGGATTTGTTTTGATGATGGAAGACATATATGAAGAAAATTTATTTCAAAATCACATTTCTGCATATTTATTTATTCAAATCGTTATTATTTAAAACCAGATTTTAAAAAAAATGCTGTTTCAAAAAGATTGTATTGGTTATGTATAAAATCTTCTCCATTCTGATGCATCCACCTGTAGACAAATAGATCCATAAACATCTCTGTTTTCCTCGCCTGAGCTGGAATCTGGCTCTAAACTGGGAAGGTGTAACGGTGAGGAGCTCTGATTTAGCAGGAGAGCTTGTAAACAGAGAGCTCTCAGCAATGGAATGGGGAAGTGGGGGCGGGGTTGTTCCGCGGCATTGGCACACCTCACAGGCAAATTCCTAAAGAACTGCTGCCGCTCTGAAGAAACTATGTTCTAGAAAACAAAGAAAGTTTCTTTAATTTTGGCTAACAATGGCACAATTGTAATTAATTGACCACGCTTTTATAATTGATCAAAAGATGATTGAAGTGTGTCTTTAAGGAGGCTAAACATCCTTAAAACAGCTCCAAATTATAGACTAATATGAACATTTTGAGATTTAAACAGCCTAAAGAAACTAAACTCTACTTAGCCTATACTTTTCTTCTTCCGCGCCATTGGATTGAATTGGAATTGGTGTATTTCAAGCAATCAAAAATCTATTTAATATTACTTTTGTCAAATAATTGCTTTAGAGGCAGTGGGAAGAGTCAAATTTATATATAATCCCACATATATTTATTTATTGTTTTGGTATTAGCAAGCTCCACCATTAACTGTTAGCTAATTTTATTGTCACCAACTTTCTACTTTATTGTTTTCAAACAGTTTAATATCTCTTAATACAGACCTACAATTTATCTTCTTAATTGGGACTTTAATAATAATGAAGAAGATTGTTAACTACCTCCGCTATCAATGCTAGCTAACTCCGCTATTGTTGTTAGCTAGCTTATTTAAAGTTTTTCATAGTTTTATGCTTTCTTTAAGGGTGTTGTTTTTTTGTTTTTTTAACTAGGCCATGACAATTAAGTAAAGTTAATCAAAACGGTTAACTTGCTAATTCTTTGCTATTAGCTATAGCCCTTTTTCAAGTTAGAGCTAACCTAAGCTAATATGCTAACTGCAACTACTAAGTCAAAGGCTATGTCTGAATTCCTTCCCTGCTCACTATATAGTGAGTTCATCCTTTTGTACTGCTGTCAGAATTTACAATTCCAAAATCGAGTGCCCTAGAAATTTCCCAGAAGTCTTTGCAAAAACCCATTGTGGATTGATGCTCACTATATTAGCAATTATAGACCACAATGCATTGCGTTTAAGCAAGTTTGGGGAAAAAAAAATTTAATTTAATTTTTTGAAAAACTATCCACATATATAATAAATAAAAGAAATAAATAAACGTAAAATCTTTATGTTGATAAGATTTGTACTTTGTAAAATCGGCGATGTCATATCCGCATTAAGAAAAACAAACAATAAACAGCAGTGAACGTGGTGTCCGGATTGCTTTTAAAATCCAGGGAACTAGATAGTAGCATAAAAAAATGTAAATGCCTAAATTAGCTAGAACAGCTAGCATGTAGCTGAAATATTAGCTAAACTCCAAAACAGCCTCAAAAACGAAAAAAAACCTAGCTTAGCCAAAATAGCTAGCATGTAGCTGAAATAGTACCTCAACTCCAAAATAGCCTGAAAAACCTTTAAAAAGCCTAAATTAGCTAGAACAGCTAGCATGTAGCTGAAATATTAGCTAAACTACAAAATAGCCCAAGAGTCCAAGAAACTAGCATGATGCCAATTTTTAAAACGTTAAAACTGTAAATATTATTAATAAAAAGGCAGGATTATTATTTCAGAATAAATCAACTAACATTTAATAACTTAGTATTTTACTCTCCATTAAAATTATATTTTGTCAAAATTATACAAGTTAGAAAAAAGTGCACGATAACAGCGAGCCATAAATAACAATAAATTAAACTGATCTGGAGGGTCGGATCCGGCCTCCCGGCAAACGCAAAATTTACAGGACTTTTCATTGGGAGTGGTTGCTTGAACGCGCTTAACTTAGAGGAATATAGAAAGAAATGGACTATTTTTTATCATACTCTGATTAAAAGTTTTACCCAATCATGGGGTTTGTCTAAACCGGCTTTCTCAGTCCTTTAAGCTGCCCATTTAAC
>NC_050513.1:8571176-8580228 GCF_002922805.2 Oryzias melastigma
TCTTTTAATATCCTCGACTGCGGAATTGAGAAAATAAATAAAGAAATGAAGCCCAATAAATAATTCAAACATTCTCCTACTGTGCTTAATTTATTTATTTTTCTTGAAAGAACTTCAACATTTATGTGAACTCCACTTCATTGGAGGAAACGCGTAGGTGAAGTGCTGTGGGGGTATTCAGTCTCAATTAACCCTGCTTACTTTAAATTTTTGTTCCTTGTCCTTGAGATCACATATAGACTTCTTTTTATTTTCTTTCCAGAGAACACGTGTGGCTCCTAGTAGGTCAGATATGGGGGGAATGGAGCCATGATTGTTGTTGGTCTCAGGGGCCAGCGGCTTGGACAGGAAATTAAACCCCCATCCCCTCCAACTCCACGTACAGCCACGTTTATTGAACTGGAGATTTTGTTCTGTCAAAGAGCTAAAGAGTAGATATACTTTTAGAAATGCTTTGTTGGAGATGAAACATTTTTGGGGATAAATAACTGTAAATTTTAAAGCACCTCTATTCCACTTAGTGGAAAACATTTCATGTGTAATAGACGTTATACTTCTTCTGCACCACTAATAAGGATATTTATTTAGCAAAATATATATTTAATTATATTTAAAAGTAAACTTTTTAAAATGTAGGAATAAACCAGAAAGAATGAATGGGAGTGAAGGTCGTAAAAAGTTGACTGAAAGTGAAAAAGACAATTAAGTTTAAATAAAAAGGTTCTTATGTATTTTTTTTAATCACAGTTCTACTTTCTTTTTGCAGTTTTAGTGCCATCCTTGATTGTATTTGGCCAGCTTTATGGATTATAAAACCTTGATTTGGTAAATCAAAACATTTAATAACCAGTGACTGTATATGAGAACTGGGCCGAGAGAGTGTGACATCACTTATAGAAAATTACTTACTTCTGGCTCCAATGAAATAGTCAAAAAAATCAATTTTTTTGCGATATCCCGGACGAGCCCCCAAGTTGTCACAGTTTGCTCTTAACTGTAGCTGAATAATTCTCAGTATGGATAAAGAATAATAAGCAACAAATTAATAGAAAGTGTGAAGGCGTATTGTTTTATGAGTGTCTGGGAAAGAAAGTGTTTGGGGAGTAGAAATGCAGAGATGCAGTAACGGATCTGGACGTGGTAGGAAGACCAGAGGAAGAGTCCCGTCAAAGAGCTAAGGTGGATCTTTGATTCCCAAATACCTGCACCTGTGCAGGTGGAATACAAAAAGAGTTGGTACACAGCTACACAATCCAGGGACATAACAGACACCACCATGCTGGAACTAGACCTCGCCAGTAACCAGCTGTTGGTCCGTGGCGGTCTCAGTCAACATTTCTATGGCAACCAATCTCACCAATCAAGAGTGAGCTTGTTGGAGGTCAACATCCTTATCACTCAAAAGTGGGCTCCATGAAATCTATCAATCGAAGGTTTGGCATGGGGACCACCGAATGGTCCTCTTCAATAATCTGTACATTAGCTGGGGCGGGACGATGCATTTTTCCAACACCTTTTCATTCGAATGGTTAAGGAAATTGACTTTTTGGGTATACCCAACTCGTCCTTTTTTGACATGATAGTTATTCCAATCAAACCAGGGCTCTCTAACCTCTGGGCGTGGTACTGGAACACAGACCATGCCAGTACCCTAACCCGATACCGGCCGCGTCCCGACAACCGGTCTGCGTTTGGACGAAACACCCGGATCCCTGATGTAATTGGGGCCTGATTCGAATCCCCCAAGTCAATGGTTTTTTTTGACGTGCTACCGGCTACTAATGTTCTAGTAAAGCTAGAACGTTGTCACACATTCTGATTACTTCCGGCCCAATAGAAGGAAATCCTGAAACGCAGATGATGGATTTACGTTCTCAACCATAGAAATAATACTTTAGTTTCTGCCTCATAAACAAGCAAAACTATGAGCTATTTTAAGTGAAAGCAACAACGAGCGCTGATTTCAGACTATATGAGGAAAGAAAAAAATAATATACATTTTTTTAGCGATACGCATCCGTACCGGGTTAGGGTACCGGCACTGTCCGAGTCCCAGTACCAGGCTTAGAGGTATACCCAATACGCCAATTTCTGACGCGGAGGGTTCCTTAACCAATACGTCAATATATGACGACCACATGAGAATGTGTTGATTTTTCCTTGACTTCTAGACTTGTTCATTTTTAGTTTCCCAGGGATGTACCACGTGGCTCCAACATAAACCAGGTGTTTGGTCCTTTCAAGCTCTAGAAAATCAGTGTCTTCAATGTAAAACTCGACCTCCCAAAATGGCGCCCCCAAAACAGCTCCAATAATCAATGTCAACATTTTTCTTGCTGGCACTGCGGTAATGTGGTTGTCACATTAGCACGTGACCCCAGTGCCCCTGCTTTGCACTTATGCAAACACGGTTTGACCATGCGCCGTTACTCATCAAAATGGGGCCAAAGCATTGTGCTGACTCCATTAAAAGCTCTTAGAGTAATAAATATGATAACGCCTGAAATTAGGATTAATATCCAGGAATAAAATCTTAACTGGTCGTAAACGTGTTAAGGATTTGGCTCCAATAAAATTAAAGAAAAAAAAAATGGAGACAAATCATTAAATGCACATCGTCAGGCTCATTGGCGTATCATTATCAGTCCACAGTAACATCTACAGATAGAAACTCGTCAGGAGGAAGTGGCAGAATTTCTCTGACGTTAACACTCCTCCCACGTCTCTCTCTCAGGCTCAAGGTAATCCAATTATAGCTGCACGTCCATGGTGACAATGCAGGTCTTTAACAGCTAAACGATACTCACTTCCTACCAAAACGAATATGACTAGAAGGCTAAACATCCGTTTGTGGTCAGATGAGACATGTGCTTCTATTGCCAGAGGGGTAGATTTTTTTGTCTGCACGGCAGTCCCTCAAGTCTTAGAGATGTTTGTTTTTCAGACCGAGGTCCTTCGACGGATACAGATGTAAACATGTGACATTATGATGGTCGACTCCTCGGTACAGGTCATTACACACAGGTCCCGCTAATGCGCAACAACGTCTTGATCCCCACCTTGGCCCAGCTTTGTGATTCAAAGTGGCACTTTGCTGAGCTTGCTCCACCCATTGGAGCGCATGTGATCTAAGTTATCATGAAGTGTGTGTCATACTATTATTATTGTTAGTTGGTTCAACTCTCTGTAGGTTTAATTAGTATTGGTGCATGCACTTATGAAGTGATGTCTGTATTATAAAATTGGTTGGATAGTTTGGGTTTTCTGTAAACAGACATTTATAACACATTTAAGGTGACACAAGAAAGTAAACAGCACTTAGCTTGAAATGTTTCTCATTTACATTTCAGCTGTGATGAAGTGGTACTTATTTAATTTTTTTAAAGATATTGTCCAATTGAAAGGCAGTCTGCAGGTTGCTGGTATTTTTCAGACATAAAAACACTATAGAGAAAACTATATGGAAATCTGTCAATGCCTGGAAAAAAAAAATACATATTAAGGTGTACTTTTTTTTTTTTTTTTAGAAATTAACAAAGAATCATTTTCTCTATTGGTTTAGAGCCTGCAACCTGTGGCTCCAGAGCCACATGTGGCTCTTTTATCTCTCCATGGCGGCTCTTTGGCTAAAGAAAAATAAAACAGCAATTTAAAAAAAAAAATTAGCTTTTTAGCGTCTATTTTAGCAACATTTTTGTCCACTGGAGGTTTTAGGCTAATTTTGACTTTAGCTAATGTTTTAGAAAAAAATCCTGATGTTTTTATTTGTTATCTACTGAAGTTTTTTTTTTTTGGTATAATTCAGAATTTAGTTTCAATTTTAGCAACATGCTAACATTTTTGACTAATTTAGTTTACTGAGGAGTTTGAGGCTATTTTGGAGTTTAGCTGGTAATTAAACAACAAACTAGCTTTTTTGGCTAATTTAGCCTCTAATGACTTTTTTTTCTTTTGCTAATTCGTAGTTTAGCTAATATTTTAGCAATATATGCTAGCTTTTTTGGCTAATTTAACCTCTAATGAGTTTTTTTGTTTTTTTTTGCTAATTTGGACTCTAGCTAATATTTTAGCAATATATGCTAGCTTTTTTGGCTGATTTAACCTCTAATGAGTTTTTTTTGCTAATTTGAAGTTTAGCCAATATTTTAGCAATATATGCTAGTATTTTTGGCTAATTTGTTATCTGCTGAAGTTTTAATGCTAATTTGGAGTTTAGCTAGTAATTAAACAATAAACTAGCTTTTTTGGCTAATTTAACCTCTAATGAGTTTTTTTTCTTTTGCTAATTCGTAGTTTAGCTAATACTTTAGCAATATATGCTAGCTTTTCTGGCTAATTTAACCTCTAATTAGTTTTTTTTTTGCTAATTTGAAGTTTAGCTAATATTTTAGCAATATATGCTAGCTTTTTTGGCTAATTTGTTATCTACTGAAGTTTTATTGCTAATTTGGAGTTCAGCTTTTCTTTTAGCTACATGCTAACATTTTTGGTTGATTTAATTTGCTGAGGAATTTTATGCTAATTTCTACTTTAGGTAATAATTGAGTAAGAAGCTAGATTTTTTGCTAATTTGGCCCCTACTAAAGGTTAAAGGTAAAGATACGACTCCTTCTAAGTCTTGATCAGTAGAAAACAAGACCAAATGGCTCTTTTATTGTTAAAGGTTGCCGACCCCTGGTTTAGAACTATAAACACATTTTAGTGGATAATGCAAAAAAACGTATACCATATATTCTGCGCATTGAAAATCCTTAATTAAAAAAGAACAACAGTGTGCCTTATACATAGATTAATTCTGGTTGTGGTTACTGATGACGAAGCAATTTTTAGCGGTACACAGCGGTCCGTCAAAATGCTTGGTTGGGTGTTGTTGTGAATATGCTAACGTGGCTAACATGAAGCCGTGTCAAATTGTGTTTTTCTTATGTGTCACTAACAAGGTTGGAGTTAGCAAAGTCACAGTAACGTTTGTTTTAGTGACATCTGTTTGTTTTTTACATGTTAAAACAAGGTTGCGAGTTACAAGTACTAGTATGCTAACTTGGCTAATATGTAGCATGTGTTATTTTGTTACTAACAAGGCTGGGAGTTAGCATAGTCACAGTATTGTTTGTTTGAGTGATATCAGCTTGTTTTTTACATGTTAAAACAAGATTGGGAGTTACAAATACTGTGACTACGCAAATGCGGCTAGCGTTTAACAATGTTGGACTATGTTTTTTTTATAGCTACTAACAACATTAGCAGTTAGCTTAAACGGAGTAACATTTGAATCAGCAGTATCAGTTTTTTTTTTTTGTGTTAAAACAAAGTTGGGAGTCAAAAGTATAGTGAACACGCTGATAATAGATAATGTGTAGCATGTCGGACTGTATTATTTTATGTTACAATCAAGGTTGGGTGTTAGCATAAATACAGTAACGTTTGTTTTTGTGATACTCGTTTGTTTTTTACATGTTAAAAACAAGGTTGAGAGTTACAGATATTGTGGAAACGGAAGTATGGTAAGTTCCAGAGTTACTGTAAACGCTGTTAATAAAGTGTTACTGACTTATTTCTGACACTATTGTCTTGCTTAATGGCCTTATATATGACATAAGTTTGAAACAGTTAATTTATTGACGGTGAACCCTGTTGTTGATCCAAAAGGGTGAAAGGTTGTCACAGAGAGCGTTTTTTTCTTTTTTACGCTGACTGTCCTTCCAGACACAACCCTGTATTTTCAGAGTACATGGAGACACAGTTCGGCAGCAGCATAAGGGTCTTTCTAAAGGGACCCACACGGGGTTAAGCTCATTGGATACCCTAAGAAGAGAACCCAGATTTAGTGTGGAAAATATGGTATTTAAGAAAGTTAAAAAAAAGTTTCTATTGGGTTTTAATAGGACAAGATGGCTAACAAGAACATGAAGCAGAAAATAAAATAATATACTAACAAAAACATAAAACAGTAAATCTTATTTCCGATTATGTAAATCACAATTAGACATTGTACAAGCCAAAATATTGAGATTTTAATTAAGCTACAAACACAATATGTCAACAGATTTATATTAACAAATCCAAATGATGAAATTGTGAATCAAGTTTGAAAAAACTATGATTTTAACAAAAATAATATTTATGATTTTGATTTTTACCTTGCAATTTTCTTTCTTTTTTTTATATTTTGGAGGAAATGCTTTCCACTTAACTAACAGTTGACTTTTTGATGTAATTTATTTATATTTATATTTGCATAAATTATTCAAGTAGAAATTTTAGTTTGAATAAATAAACATTCAAGTGAATGTAAAAATATTTTTTGTTTGTTAATAAATGTTCTTAAAAAAAGTTTTTTTGTCAAAAGAAAAATATTCAGAATACAGTAACATTACTGTCTTAGGTACTTGTTGTAGTGAGTGTTAAAATCACTATCATTGGTGCAGTTAAAACAATAAGGAAACTATTTTTTGGTCTTTTATTTTAGCGCAAAATGAAAGTAGTGTGCATGAATGCATCCTCTACAGGATTAGAGATATTACAGCAATTGCAAACGTGACTAATTCAAATTAAATCAATAGCAAAAAGCAATTTTTTTTTAAATCACACCCAGCAAAGTTTATCCATTAACACAAAAGAATGAAGGATTTACTTTTCGTTTTTCCATAGAAACATTCAAGATTTTGCTAGAAGTAACTCTACTGACTTTTCTTGTAATTTCTTACCTACCTTATAATTTATAACATGAAACTCACTTGATTTCTCTCGATTTCTGCACAAACCAAACTGAATCACAGTTTCCTCCACCTGCCTTTCCTCAATAGTATCATGTCTCTATTGATTCTTGTCTTTTGCATTCCTTGTAATGACAAATGAGCCGAGTAACATAATTCAGCTCCTTTGGGGCCACATGAAGATTATTCACTCGTCACGGAGCTTACGGCTCTTTAGAAATAACCTTCAGCTCATCAAACGCCGAATAAGAACGCTAAATCACTGCTTTGATTTCCCTCTTTTCATAAGTTTGTGATTTCTGCTGGAGGTAAAGGAGGAATTTCCTTTGGGGGTTGAAACACATCCAGATTGGTTTCATGGAGGATTTCAAATTCAGTTATCGCTGGAATGCATCTTTACTCCTCTGCAGATGTGACGCTGTTGGCTTCTACTTTAGACAACACATTATTGTTTTAGAGCAAAGCCGTTTGTTTTAATCAGAATCTCCCAACTGGAAAAACTTGGATTTATTTTGGTGAATTGAGAATAGTGCTGCAACAAATGATTATTTCAATGGTCGACTAATCACCGATTATTTTTTTCTGATTAGTCGACTAATCGAGTCATGCACAAACTGAATGTAAAACAAACATCTTAACCATCATTAGCTTTAAACTAACTACAAAGTAAATATATAGCATTACCTGTGATAATGCTATTGTGAATGTCGTAAGCTGAATTTGGCTGCTGGAGATGCTGAAAATGATAGCTAAAATTGCTGAAATTGATAGCTAAAATCGATAGCTAAAATCGCTGAAGGTAATAACTGAAAATGCTGAAGCTGATAGCTAGCTAAAATATTAGTTGATTGCCAAATTAGCCTAAAAACAGAAAAAAACTTCTATGTTAGCCAAAACAGCTAGCATGTAGCTTAAAAAAAAGCTAAACTTCAAAATACCCCTAAAGAAACAGGAAAAAACCCTAAATTAGCCAAAACAGCTAGCGTATAAATATTAGCCCAACTCCAAAACAGCATAAAATGCTAAAGAAAAAAAAATCCAAAATTAGCTAAAACAGCTAGCATGTAGCTGAAATATTAGCTAAACTCCAAAATAGTCTAAAAAACCTTAATAAATGCCAAAATAGTCCAAAAAGATTTACTACACTCCTACTCCATATAATATAAAGTAATGACTAATCAACTATTAAAGTAGTTGTCAACTGTTTTAATGTTTTTTTTAGTCGACTCATTGTGGCAGGCCCTAATTGAGAATGACTTACTGTCTTCATGTTTAGTTCCATGGGAGGCGGTGGAACACAACACCCCAAATCTACATAAATGTTTGATTTTTTTTCGTATAATATTTTACTTAAGTTTTGAACTTTAAAATTTTAAACATGAGAGAAAAGTGTGAAAATGTTCCTGTCTGTTTGAGAAAAGTGTATATAGTGTTTAGTTAGAAGTAGTACGGCTCTATAATAATTGGTGAAAATATTAAGTGGACCACTTCTCAACTTTCATGTATTGCAGGTTATTTTTCTTGATCAAACGCTACATTCTACCTTTGAAGAATTTGGAAGACAACAGAGAAAGTGATTAAATAAACACAACATTAGTTTTAAAGCTTAAAACTTTCATTAAATGTGCAATAGAAACACAGAGAAAATGATCCATGGTGTATAATTTCTTTTTTCTCTGGGGTGTTTTATAAAAAATAAAAAATATATAGTTATTGGACTTTGCTGTGTTCTCTACAGAAACACCAGGGCCTCTTTTCCAGCTTAGTTTACATACTAATTTATGGCTTTCGATAAGCAAATACTTCATCTGAATGTGTTATTCGGCGCTGGAGTCTCTAAAGACGCTTCTGTTGTAATAGTAATGGGATACTGGTTCTAATTATGCACTGAAGTGAATAATAAGAAAACAACAGAAGAAGATCCTTCAAGTTAAAAGGTCACAGCTTTCACTTATTTTATTGAATTATTGGGAGAATAGTTTAATTAAAAAGAAAAGAAGACCAGTTGTCGTAAAACAGATTTAACTAATCACCCTGAATGATAATATGTCTGATCTTAAGCAAAGTAGAAAAAGACCCTTCTGACTTAAAAGGCCATAGCCTACAAAATCCTACTGACAAAGTACACCCAGCATAGAACTCCTCTTAGTAGACATTCAAATACAGTTTAACAAGAAGACAGTGGAGTTCTAGTAGAAGTGCACTAAGACAGTAGTGTCATAACAGTAGTGCAGTAAGATAGTAGAGTCATAGTAGAAGTCCATCAAAACAGTGGAGTCATAGTAGCACTGCACTAAGACAATAGAATCTTAGTAGTAGAAGAGCTCTAATACAGG
>NC_050513.1:8580413-8607035 GCF_002922805.2 Oryzias melastigma
ACCCCGCCTTTGCCCTTCAGTAGCCGGGATAGGCTCCGGCACCCCCGCGACCCCGAAAGGGACAAAGCGGTCAAGAAGATGGATGGATAGTTTAATTAAAAAGAAAAGAAGACCAGTGTTGTCGTAAAACAGATTTAACTAATCACCCTGAATGATAATATGTCTGATCTTAAGCAAATAGAAAAAGACCCTTCTGACTTACATGGCCATAGCCTAAAAAATCCTACTAACAAAGTACACCCAGCATAGAACTCCTCTTAGTAGACATTCAAATACAGTTTAACAAGAAGACAGTGGAGTTCTAGTAGAAGTGCAGTAAGACAGTAGTGTCATAATAGTAGTGCAGTAAGATAGTAGAGTCATAGTAGAAGTCCATCAAAACAGTGGAGTCATAGTAGCACTGCACTAAGACAATAGAATCTTAGTAGTAGAAGAGCTCTAATACAGGATTGTCATAGTAGAAGTGCAGTAAGACAATAGAATCTTAGTAGTAGAAGGCCACTTAGACAGTAGAGTTTTAGTTGCAGAAGTGCAATAAGATAGCAGAGTCTTAATAGTAGGAGGGCACTAAGACAGTAGAGTCGTAGTAGTAACAGTACAGTCAAAGTAGGAGGGCACTAAGACAGTAGAGTCATAGTAGTAACAGTAGAGTCAAAGTAGGAGGGCACTAAGACAGTAGAGTGGTAGAAGAAGTGCACTAAGAAAGAATCACAGTAAAAGTGCACTAAAACAGTAAAGTCGTAGTAGAAGTGCGTTACGAAAGTAAGAGAGAGTTGTAGTAGAAATGCACCAAAACAGTAGAATGGTTGTAAAAGTGCACTGAGACAGTAGAGTCATAGTAGAAGTCCACTTAGACAGAGTCCTAGTAGAAGTGCACTACAACAGTAGAATCGTAGTAGAAGCACACTAGGACAGTCATAGTAAAAGTGCACTAAAACAGTAAAGCTGTATGAGAAGTGCACCAAGACAGAGTCGTTGTAAACGTGCACTAAGGAAGTAGAGTCGTTTTAGAGGTGCACTAAGACAGAGTTATAGTAAAAGTGCACTACAACAGTAAGACAGAGTCCTGGTAGAAGTGCGCAAAGACAGTAGAACCGTAGTAGAAGCGCACTAATACAGTCATAGTAAAAGGGCACTAAGACAGTAGAGTCATTTTAGAGGTGCACTAAGACAGAGTTATAGTAAAAGTGCGCTAAAGTCGTAGTAGAAGTGCGCTACGACAGCAAGACAGAGTTGTAGTAGAAATAGACTAAGACAGTAGAATGGTTGTAGAAGCACTCTAAGACAGTCATTGTAAAAGTGCACTAAGACAGAAGAGTCGTAGTAGACGTCCACTTAGACAGAGTCGTAGTAGAAGTGCACTAAGACAATAGAGTCATAGTAGAAGTAAACTAAGAGAGTCGTAGTAGAAGTACACTAAGAGAGTTGAGTCTTAGTAGCAGTGCCCTAACTGTAGAGGTGTAGTAGAAGTGCACTAAGACAGTAGAGTCATAGTAGAAGTGCACACGGATGTCGGGTACTACTGTGGTACTCAAGAGTTCACCAGTTGGGTTTGAAAATGATGGTAATCTTGAACACCTTTGCTGTATTTTTCGTATCAATCTAAAGTATTAGTGAAGGTTAAAAAAGCTACTTCAAACTGATGCTTTATTCCAACTGCAGTTTGTGATCACATGTTATATCAGCATCTGAATATGGGTCCCATATTGTCTAACCGTGAACTTCAAGCATGGATCCCATGTTGGACAGTTTACGGGTTCTTGGTAGCCCCACCTGTAAATTACTACAAAGAGCGCCCACAGGGGTTTATCGTGGAATTCAGGTGAGGCTAATTGCATGATTATAAGAAGCCATTATACAGATTCATATCTTTTATAGGTCCAATGGTATTTTACCTTATAAGATTCCCATGATGCTAATTTCACACGGGGGCATCATTTTTGTTCATTTGGAGCTCAAGCCCACTTCTACCTCAAGTATCTTGCTAATAATCAATGTGGGGCACATTGACGTATGTTGGTTGGATTCTAATACAACCCTGATACTCCATCACGCTTCAATACTCAACGCTGGATTTTGATTAACCAGTTGAAACAATTTATTTAACCAATAAAGGTTTGTAGATGGTTGCATTGCTAAAAATGATTTTTTCCAAATAATTCGGTTTAGAAATGTTACGCTTCCTATGCAGATGATAGGCCGTTTGCATCTCAACTCTAATAGCTTCAAAAAGCCAACACTATCATTACCCTTCCGCCGCTGTGTTTAAGAGTTCAGATAAATAGGATTGTACAAAGTAGCTAACACAGTTTTTTTCCGATCTAAATGTTTCTTGCTGTTTCATTGGGCACAAACTATTAATTTCTTCTCCATGATCAACTATCATAGTATTGGAACTTCCTGGAGTCCACATCCATAGGTCATCAACATATCAGTGTTCGTGATTGGTCAAAGTTTGACCTTGTTTAAGTTTTAAGGCATGTTCAATGGCCGTGTGTTTTGAACGTAGAGACGAAAACTATCTTAATCTCTGATTGGAGATCAGCATTGCTTGAGAAAGGACTTAGTACTATTTCAAAGTCTTCTAAACATATCTAGACATAATAACCATTTCACAGCTTTTCCACCAATTGGACTTGGGAAAATTCTTGATGTTTCTAGAACTATTTTGTGGTAGAGTCTTCATAATTTTATTCTATTTAGTACACTAGGTAGTTTGTTCTTGGTCTTCTTGTGTCCATTGGCAGACCAGGGGTTGATTTTGAGAGGAACCAAGGCCCACGTATTGGGATGGACCTGAATTTACTTGATGGTCCATTAAGGAGTCAGGGCCGAAAAGTTTCATCAAGCCATGAAACTGTCCATTAACCCATAAATGTATTCGTGAATGAGAGACATTTATGTTAAAAAAAAGACAAATTTTGCTTAAAAAAAACTCTCAAAAACAAGCCTTACAATGAGGTTTAAGGGCAATAAGACTTTAAAACATGGTAGGAGTATGAGTGAATACATTAAGGGTATTCTAATTTAGAAAAAAAGGTAGACAAGAGCCCACTTATGGTGCAAAGCTTCTGCTCTGCTGGATATAGAAACACTGATTAGACATGAGTGGGTACTTTGTCACCACCTCCTTAAGGAGAAGACGCCACTCTAGAATCGGCGTTGAGCACCTGTAACCTTCAGCAGTCGTAGCTTCGTCTCAAAGCCAAATGAGTCCAGTGAGGGCTTTATATCACCTTTAGATAGAGCCTATGCAAAGTTTTATGAATGAGGACCCTCACAGAAGGTAGGCTTTTCCCTTATAGGAAAGGCTTGTTGGGCTTTTGACTTATTGATCAGTTGACCTTTGGGGTTCAAGTTGTATATCTTATGGAGATTTACTACACAACAGGACCGCCCAGTCCTGATCTTTAAGATCTCATTACCCAAGGATTAATGCCCTACTCACTCCTGATTACCTGGATCAGGAGAGGTCTGTTGAAAGCATGAACAGCTGAAAACAAGAGAAGTGATTCCCTCTACTGGGTATGTCTACCCTTAGAGCTACTTATACAGCTGAACAGGGATGTTCATATTGTGTTCTGTGGCCCAATTCCTAAACGGCCCAAAGCACAAACAGATGAAGCACTGCCAATAAAAATTATTTATGTCTTTTTCTGAAACCATCCATGAATAAATAACTCACCAGAACTCAGTGGTACTATGTACCTGTGTTAACAAATGCTCGTGTTCTGCTGAGTTTTGCTGTGCTGCTGTGATTTGCATCCCTCCAGCTGTGAACCATGCATCTACCAGGGAAATTATAATGTATTAGCCTGTATTTCTATGCAAATGTGCAAACACTCAGAGAGCATTTTGCTGAATTCAGCTGTCAAGCGCCCCGTTTTCTTTTTGAGAAACGCCTTAAAGGTAAAATAGTTTTTCAAGAGACTAAGAAAAAGGGACAAGGTGGATTATGGGGCCAGTTTTTGACAAGATTTATTGTAAGCATTGGTCAAAATAAGTGTAGGATGTTTATGATTGTTTGGTTCAGTACAGTTTGAGTTATTAAAAGTATCAACATTTCAAGTCTGAGTAAAAATAGAGAAGAAAGATTTCCAAGCACAAATGCCTGCAAGTTTCCCTTTTAAAAGTACATCCTAAGTAAGTAATAGTCTTTAAATTCAAGTCAAGTCTCAAGTTTTTGGACACAAATCAAAGTACAGTTCAAGGTATTCACCTTTATATTCAAGTCAAGTTACAGGTCTTTAATTTATATCCTAATCAAGTCTTTTTCAATAAATTCCAGTCCAGCCACAAGTTTTTAGCTTTAAGTAAAAGCTCAAGTTTTTTTATTCTTAAATCACAAATCCAAGTCAAGTTTCAGGTCTTCAGTGTTATATCAATGTAGTCTAGAGTCTTTGCTTTGAGTCCAACTCTCAAGTCTTTGGCCACAAATCAAAGTGGACTTTCAGACCTTCGTTTTTAAACGTGAATTGAGTCTCAAATCTTTAATTTAATTCCAAGTTTCAAGTCTTTGGCTTTAAGTCAAGTCCCAAGTCTTTGGTGTTAAGTCAAGTCTCAAGTCTTTACATTAACTGTAAGCCGAATGCCAAGTCTTTAATTCAAATTCAAGACAAGGCTCAGGTCTTTAGTGGTAAATTAACACACAAGTCTTTAGATCGACTCAAAGCAAAATCTCAATTCTTTAGTGCTAAGTCAATTTGCACATAGTTAACTCTAACCCAAATGTCAAGTCTTTAGGTTAACTTGAAGTTAAGTCTCAACTCTTTCTTTCACTTCTAACCCAAGTCTCAAATCTGTGGGTTAACTTGTAGTTAGGTCTCAAATCTTTCTTTTAATTCCAACCCAAGTATGTAGTCTTTAATTTAAATCAAGTCTATATTTTAATTTCAAGATAAGTCTCAAGTCTTAAGCCTCAAGTCAAGTCTGAAGTATTTTATTCAAGTCCAAGTCAAGTTGCAAGTCTATAGTTGAATTAAAATGTCTATTTTTACTTCAAGACAAATTTCAATTCTTTAGGTTAACTTGAATTTAAGTCTTAAGTCTTTCAATTCCAACCCAAGTCTCTAGCCTTCAATTTAAATCAAGTCTATATTTTAATTTCAAGACAAGTCTCAAGTCTTTAGCCTCAAGTCAAGTCTAAAGTATTTTATTCAAGTCCAAGTTAAGTCTCAAGTCTTTAATTTAATTCAAATGTCTATTTTTAGTTCAAGATAAGTCTCAAGTCTTTAACTCAAATCCAAGCAGTCTCAAGTCTTTAAATCAAGAAAAAGTTAGGTTTCAAGTCTTTAATTAAACTCCAATTCAAGTCTTTAATCTTTCTCCAAAGCAAGTCTTAGGTCTTCCAGATGACCCCAAGCCAAGTCTTTCATTTGTCTCTAAGCCAAGTCTAAAGTCTTAAGCTTGAATACAAGTATCAGTTTCAAGTGTTGAAAATCGAAGTCAAGTCTCGAGTCACAAATCCAAGGTAACTCAAATGTCTTCAGCTTTATCTACAACTGAAAGTTAGTTACTTTTCTCCTGCTGGCTTTTACAGAAAGTACAAACAGTTTACTAAAATACAGATAAGTATTAAATAACAATAAATGCTTGAATTATATTCTGAAAAAGGACCAAATGTCTTCCTAGGTAACGTCACAAAAATCAGCATTCTTGGACTTGAGCTGAGCTCTCACAGGATAGCATTGCAGTGTAGAATGTTACCCTCAGAAAAGTCAGGACATCTGCCAATAAATGCTTGTATTTTACAGTAAAACTTACTTTTTTTTCAAAGCACAAAAGAAAGAAAAGTTTCCTTATGATAAGCATTTCTACCAATGTGATTGATGGGTAAAGATCCAAAGTATTGCAATGAAGAAGAAAAGTTAGGAATTAAAGTCAGTGAAGGGAAGCCTCATGGGTAATTGAGTAAATGCTGAGTCTGTTGGAGCTCCACAACTAATTCTCCTCCCGCTTTAAAGTATCTAAGTTTACAGGATCAATGTTTAGATCTTTCACAGGCCGGCGTGGTAAAAAGACTTATTTAGTTGAATTGTGCTGACTGTTACATGCCGTCCCTCATTACAGTGATAAAATAGAGACGCTCTCCTGCACAGCGAGCGCAAGACTTAATTGGCATCAAAGGATTCCACTCCAACGGCTTTTAAAAACAAGCCTTCTGTGGTTGTTGCTGCAGGAGGTGAAAGGCGCTCTTCTCGACGCAGATCTCCATCACTTGATTGAATCTATTGGGACGTGTTCCAATAGAGAGTTTACGGTTGTAATTTAAGGAGAGGCAGGGTCTGCTCTGCCGTCTCAGACCAAGGAAGAGTCACGGGGATCCAAAAGAATAGGAGAGGCTTTCTGATTCGAAATGCCGACTTATTGAGAGCTTTGGGCGGAAATAAAGATGGGATTGAAACAATCCCTTTGCTCCGAGGATGCATACCAGGGCTGCATGTAGGGGTTGACTCTGAATATGTAGCGTTCACCTGGAATGACTCAGAGTCACAAGAACTTCTTCCAAACAAGTGCCCTTGCTGATAGACAGAACATGGCAAAATAAAAAAATCAATTTTCATGAAAAAGTTGCATTACTTTTACAATACATTCTTGATCCACCATACCATAAAGTATAAGTGTCAAAGCCAACGCCCGGGGGCCAGATCTGGCCCTCTCGGTAATTCTATCCGGCCCTCCAGATCATTTTATTTTATTGTTATTAATGGCCTGGTGTTATCTTGCGCTCATTTTTAACTTGTGTAATTTTGACAAAATACATTTTTATGGAGCATAACGTATGTAAAGTTATTCAAGGTTTAAGGTGATTTATTCTGGAATAATATTTCTGCCTTTTTAATAATTATAATTATGTTAAAAAGTTATTGTTTAAAAGTTTTAAAAATATGCTTTCTGCTAATTTGGGGGAACTATTTTGCCATTTACTAAGATTTTTTAGACTATTTTGGAGTTTAGCTAATATCTTAGCTACATGCTAGCTGTTTTGGCTAATTAAGGTTTTTTTAACAAAGTTTTTTTAGGCTATTTTAGAGTTTAGCTAATATCTGAGCTACATGCTAGCTGTTTTGGCTAATTAAGGTTTTTTAAAGAAAAGTTTTTTTATTCTATTTTAGAGTTTAGCTAATATCTTAGCTACATGGTAGCTGTTTTGGCTAATTAAGGCTTTTTAAAAAAGTTTTTTAGGCTATTTTGGGGTTTAGCTAATGTTTCTGCTACATGCTAGGTGTTCTGGGTAATTGAGTTTTTTTTAAAGTTTTTTTAGGCTATTTTGGAGTTTAGCTAATATCTCAGCTACATGCTAGCTGTTTTGGCTAATTAAGTTTTTTTATGCTATTTTGGAGTTTAGCTGATATCTCAGCTACATGATAGCTGTTTTGGCTAGTTGAGGGCTTTTAAAAAAATTAGGCTATTTTGGAGCTTAGGTAATATTTCTGCTACATGCTAGTGGTTTTGGCTTATTAAGGCTTTTTAAAAAAGTTTTTTACGCTATTTTGGGGTTTAGCTAATATCTCAGCTACATGCTAGCTGTTTTGGCTAATTAAGTTTTTTATGCTTTTTTGGAGTTTAGCTAATTTCTCAGCTACATGCTAGCTGTTTTGGCTAGTTGGGGCTTTTTAAAAAAGTTTTTTAGGCTATTTTGTAGCTTAGCTAATATTTCTGCTACATGCTAGCAGTTTTGGCTAATTAAGGCTTTTTTAAAAAGTTTTTTAGGCTATTTTGGGGTTTAGCTAATATCTCAGCTACATGCTAGCTGTTTTGGCTAATTAAGTTTTTTTTATTTAAAAGTTACATCTCACTAGTTCCATAGTAGAAACTTGATTTGTTAGGGATCGGCGGCTAAACTAAATGTTAGCATCTGCAGCAACAAACTCTGCCTTTTTTTCTTAAATATCAATATAGAGTTGGTTGTTATAAAATTTGTGGTAAAAAAAATCATAGTGCTGATGAAAAGTTAAATGTAGGACTATATAAAGATTTTTTTATTTATTTATTTATTTTTTTACCGGGCAAAATGTTACACACACAAAAAAATAAACAAAATAAATTAAAAAAAGCGCATTTTCTGCCCATCTTATAATTAATTTTAAGTAAAAGAATTGTCTAAATATTGAGATTTTCTTACATTGTTTAAAAAATAGGTAAAATAAAAACTTGAGATAAAAGATGACAAAAGAAAACAAAAAAGTGGGCGGAGCTACATAAGATGGTCATGTGACTCAAAAGGAATGCATAACTCCACGCTGTTTCTTTGTCATAAAGAAGTGTCCATCTATATATTTCTTCAAAGATTTAAGATTTTTTTTACATTTTATTTGTTTTTCTTATCTTTTGAACTTTTAAGAGTGTGATGTTTTGATACGATCTCCTTACTTATAAAAAGAGCTCATGATTATAAGATCTTCCCACAGACTTCCTGTCCATTGATATTCTAAATCCTCTGCTCACCGGTTATCACATTGGATTTGGTTGGTGCTCCGAGTCATTCCTAATAATTTGTAGCATTTCATCATCTCCTTGGGATTTTTAAATATGAAATGTGCCCTTGTGGCAGGAACATTACAGTTCAGAGCCTCATCTTATTCTTTTTTTCCTTTCTTAGATTTGTACCACCTATTACACAGGATATGTGAGGCGATTTCTTCATGTATTACCTCAAAACTTTACCAAGGTCTTTCTAGACAAAAGAGGACACTAGTTAAAAGTTAAAAAATTAAACCAAATGAGGTGATGCCATTAAGTAGTAATGAAACTCCTGGGAGAACCTGTTCATGGTTTGCTGAGCAAAAAGGACTTAAAATAAACAGAAATGAGAATGGAAATAAGGTAAAAGTCTAACAGAGCAACTTTTCTGTTGAGCATGCAGGTTGTAAAAGTGAAAGTTGACCTTCGAAATCATACAGCCGTCAAATTACACTTTGATTTTCACATTTCTGTGACAAATCTCTTTGATTCGTGGAGGATGTACCGGCCCAGATCGCTTCTGTCCCTTCAATATTTTACTGTTTTTTTGTGAGGGAAGGAATCTACTTCCATCAGGTTAGCCACCACGTCAATCTCGGCGTGATAAAAGTGCAGTGGGAGAAGCCATCAGAGCGTTTCCTCATCAAAGGAATCATTTCTAGCTGGGATTCGGGAGGGCGGGGGAGGGGCGTCTCAGGTGACGGAGGTGATTAACATGCATTCGGCTCCGTCTTCGACCCTCTTTGGTGTCGGTTCCTCTGAGGTGGGACCGATTGATCCTAAAGCCGACCTTTCATTTCCTGTTTTCAATCCTAAAGAATAAAAGCACTAATGTATTCATCTCATTAAGCCCCGCCCACTTTTCTTTTGAAGCTTTACAGCATTTAGTTCCTGTTTAAACGACTCAATTTAAACAGTGTTAAAATAAGACCTAATTTGGGATATAAAAACGTATATAAAAGAAATGATTTATTTTCCACTCATGATTGAAAATATAAATTTATATATAAAACGTCACTGGAATCACTACACTGTAAAAAGTGAAATGTTGGATCATTTAACAAGAGTTCAGTAATTTGTGCATTTAAAATTATTTGTTATTTCCAGCAAATTATAAAATGAAGTTGAGTAAACTCAATATTTTAATTTGATAAAAATTAATCATTTTAAACAGAACTTTTGTTAAGTGATTCAACGTTTCACTTTTTACAGTGTAGAAACAATCATTCAAAGCTTTATTTTCACATTATTTATTGTCAATAGTTGAAATTGTATCATTTTTTTTTCTTTAGTAGAATTAAAAAAAAAAAAAAAAAGTTTAATCATCTCTAAAAAGCTAAGGTTTTGCTTATCCAGCTATCGCAGGTAAAGTTTCAGTTCAATCTACGCTGTAAAAAATGAAACATTTGCTCAACTAACAGAATTTCAGTAATTTTTTTATATTTAAAGATATTATTTTTTATGAAGTAAAGTTTTTAAGTTGTATACAATGGATTCAAAATTTTAATTTGGTCAAAACTAATAGTTTTAAATGTAACAAATCACAGAACTTTTCTTAATTGATCCAACGTTTCACTTTTTATAGTGTAGAAACAATTTAACGCTTTATTTTCACATTATTTTGTGGACTAACTAAAAACACAAATTAAATAAAAAAATACTAATTTAAATGGCTTGACTTTAATATTTCAAAATAAAAGTTGAGTTATTACCTCTAAAAAAAAAGCTAACACTTAGCTTAGCCATAGGGATTGCGGGTAAAGTTTCAGTCTTAATATAAAAAATTTTCTTAATTAACTTTTTTTTAAATATTCTGATTTTTTTATCTGAAATTATGATCAACTTGTTCTTTTTCGTGACAATTTTCTTCAAACTTTGTGTCTTTCAGAAACAATCTTAGACCACTGCGTTAAATAATTACTTTTAAAACCAACAAATCCTTATTTTTTATCTCGTTTAAAGACTCACTCTGATGAAAACGGTGTTTTGTTTTTTTCTAACATGTTCTTGTGACATTTGTAACATAATGGAGGACATGTCACCATTTCTGTTGCACCGTAATGTTAGGTTGGGGTTGTGAGGGGCTGTAGGTTAGCTGGAGAGAGGGATGGATGATGGGAAGGGGGGGCGGGCTTACTCCATGCCAACAGTTCAAAGGTGAATTTTTAAAGAAAAATATATCCTAGAAAAGACATTTATTTTTTTAAATTTTGTCTTAAAGTCAGATAATCATAATTAAAATAGATCAAAAGTAGGACTTTAACTAAAGGAATATCCCTATAAATAATTTTCTTACGTTTTTATTAAGAAAATATTTACATGACTCCCTTTCCGTGCCTGGCCTGAGTAGGATGGCCCCTCTGCTGGAGGCTTTTTGGGATGCTCCCTTCACCAACACCGGCCTGTCACCCTTTGAGCCTGAGAGCTTCTGACAGGACAAGGTCGGGGCCAGCAATGCGCCGCTCAGACCCACTGCGCTGATTGAAGACACGCAGAAGGGCCTGCAGACGGAGCGGCACACTTCCCCTCCGAGGCAAAGCGTGGCTCATGCTCCTACACGCAGGATCAAATGAGTATTCGGGTGCTTTCAAATGTCACCGCTACCACAGAGCGCCAAAGAGAAGAGTGCACCACGGAAATAGCTCGGTAATGTCATCAAAGGGGGCCGTTCCTCTATTTCCCCTTCAGTAAAGACAGCACAAGGAAATGATTGAAATATGTTTGTAATCCTTTTAGTTTAAGATCAAATGTAAGTGGATTTCTGTCTTATGTGTTTTTCAAAATAAAAGCATTATAGTTTTTAGCTGATTGAACATTTCAAACACATTTTAGGAGATAAACCATAGAACCACAATAGCTGCTCAACTATATTCCACTGTTAAGAGATTAAAATAGATTTTAAGCTTAATTTTCCTTATGTATGTCCTCCAGCATGAGAAAAATAAAACCCCGAACATGTTAAAAATGCAATGTTCATTAAAGTGGGTCTTTAAATACATTCAGTTTGATGTGTTGAATCATGATGAGCCAAAAAATATTTTGTGACCCTATTCTTAGGTTTTCTTCTGCGTAATGAACAAAAACTTGATGTGGCACACTTAAAGCTAGTGTCTTATTTCACAGTATCAGATTTTTTTTTTTTTTTAAGTTTCCCTCTACGCCGATGACATTTTGTGATATTTCTGTAATCTCAGTTGCTTTTACTACCAATTACTAGATTAAATCCAGTAAATATATTTTTAATACATGCTTGGAAGTTGATAAAATTGAATTTTTGTGGGTTTTTTTTCTTGTTCACATGCTTAAAAAAATGATAATTGAACAACTAAAGTGAAGAACATTTTTGAGTTTCCTTATATGCTGATGACATTTTTTTATATTTTTGTAACCCCATTTTCTTTTAAAAATCACTAAATTTATTCAAGTACATTTATCTTTATTTCATTCTTACAAGCTGATAAAATTTAATTTTTCTTCTCCTCTACATACTTAAAAAATGACACTAGCACACTTAAAGCTGGTGTCCTATTCCACAGGTGATGAACTTTGAGTTTCCCTGATCTACCCTGATGACATTTTGTTATATTTGTGTAATCTCAGTTTCTTTTACTACTACTTACAGGATTAATTCAAGTAAATGTGTCTCTTAAACATGCTTGCAAGTTGATAAAACCCTTTTTTTCAAACTGTAACTTAAAAAGTTACACTAGCACAATTAACACTAGTGTCTTTTTTTTCACAAGTAATGAACGTTTTTGAGAGTTTACCTTTACGCTGATGACATTTTTATTTTTATTGTTGTGTAATCTTGTTTCTTTAACTAACAATTACTAGATCCTTTCAATCTACATACTTAAAAAACGACAATTAAAGGTAGTGTCATTTCACAAATGATTCAATTTTTTGAGAGTTTCCCTCCACGTTGATGACATGTTGCTATATTTGTGTAATCTCTGTTTTTTTTTTAATATAACTAATTACTTTAATAAATCAAGTAAATTTATTTTTTAAACATGCTTGCAAGGTGATAAAAAACATTTTACTTGTCTACATACTCCAAAAATGACACTGGCTGGTGTATTTTTTCACTGGTTGTGAAGTTGTTTGAGAGTTTCCCTCTACGCTGATGACATTTTGTTATATTTGTGTAATCTCATTTTCTTGTACTAACAATCCCTAGATTGATTCATCTTTAATTCTTTCTTACAAGTTGATAAAACTGAATTTTTCTTTTCCTCTGTCAGAGGTGGACTCGTTTCGCATCCTGCTCTACTCGCTCATTTTCCTGCTCAGCGTCTTCGGGAACCTGCTGATCATCGTGGTGCTGACGCTGAACAAGCGCATGCGAACCGTCACCAACTCCTTCCTGCTGTCGCTCGCCGTCAGCGACCTGATGATGGCCATCTTCTGCATGCCCTTCACGCTCATCCCCAACATCCTGAAGGACTTCATCTTTGGAGCAACTATGTGCAAGATCGTCACATACTTGATGGGTGAGCCTCCGTTTTGGATCTTCAGAGTATGAACTGCTGTATTATAAAGATCAAAGAGGGCCAAAACACTGAATCTATTCCATTTGTTGAGATGTAATTCTGATTTAATTTTTAGGATTTCCTTTCAAAACCCATTTTATCTGGTTACAATAACCTGTCACAGTAAGTTTCACCAATCTACTGATATAAACTGAACAATAGTTGATAGATACAGCAAAAACTAAATGAAAATCTTTCATGAAATCACACGAGGAAAGTTAATTTATGAATTTTACATTGGTTTGTAAAGTTCTTAAAGTTCTCACGGACAAACATATATATATATGTATATTTGTAGTCATCAAAGAACCAATCCAACATGCTGTTAAAACAGAAATTCTTGATTCATCTAAAAATCTAAAAAATAATCAATTTATCAGCAAATATTTCGTGATAATCCAATATCTACATTCAGCACCATTTAAGCTTATTTCTACATTACAATAGGATCTTTTTCAAACTACATTTTTTTTTATCTGCTCCTGATTCACAACAATTTGATTAAAGAAATACTCATATATTAATATAAATACTAACATATGTCCTTGTTAATCAGAAAAATGCCACAAAAACATGTTAAATACAACAACGTTTTTCATCAGAGTGGGTCTTTAAACACAATTTATTATGATTAACGATTTTATTCAATAAATATTTTCAATCTATAGTGGATAAATCAAGTATTTTGTTCATCCAGGTTGAGGCTGTCTTTTTTTTTTTAACTCCACACACATTGAGTTGACTGTGGGGGAGGGGGGGGGGCAGTTTTTCCTGTTAATTACCAGGTAATTTTCTGCCTGAGACCCAGCCGGTCAATTGGAACGAGCCACGATGAATGACATTCATCTAAAATGGAGATGTGGCCTTTTGTGGCGCTCCAGACTCTTGCTGCAGAGCGTCTCTGTATCTAACAGAGCGCCTTTTGTCGGAGAGAGAGAGAGGCTTTCCTCCGCTCTTCCTTTTCTCCGTCGGAGGGTAAAAAGCTTCACTCTGGAAGCGCTCGAGCAGTCACACATCTTCAGGAGTGTGACTTCGCGATGAGCTGGCTCCCATCAGGCCAGAGTGAAAAGCGCCACGTGAGGCTTGACTCAGACGCCAGAGACGCAGCGCTCCGCACTTCGGTTGAAGGGACGGACTGAGCGGCGAGAGCGCCAATCCTATCACCGCCTGAGAAATGGCATGGAGTATCTGTGAGGACAGGCCAGGCGAAGCTCCTTTTCAATTACGGGGCTCTCTGATCTGTGATACGATGGCCACAAGCTGCCTGGACTTTTTTGGACAGCTTTTATGAAGTTGGCCTTGTTGGACAGAAAATAAGTATAGAAGGAATTTCTAAAGCCGAACACCAGACTAGGATAGTAATTCAGCCAAATATACAGCCTCAGTCCGGCCGCTTTAGTCTGTTTTTACAAAAAATGCATCATTTTCTGACATTAGTAGTGCTGGGAAATAAGGAGAAATTGTATATCATGATATACATGATTGTATATCACAATAACAATAAATATCATGATATACCACAATGAAGTATATTTTCAGTTATTTATTGAATAAAATATCCCAGCTTATTTTTCTGAATACTTTAAGTTACAGATAGCTGAATGGTCACAAGTGCAGTAAAATAAAACAAATGAGAACAGATGTGGATGATATACAGAAATCAATCAAAAATCAGGTATTTTAACTGAATTAGTAAAAAAATACTTTTTAGACAAAAAACTTTTTGTAAGAACACACCAGTTTCAAGTTTTGGCATCTTTTGGGATTTTTCAGCTGCCTTACTTTTCTAATCGTCTGCTTTTGGCTAAATGTAGATGTTTAGCTAATGTCGCAAACTAATCCAAAATGGCTTCTGTAAGCACTCAGGAGATAATAGTGCTGCAATTATCAAAACTGATTTGCTACTTTATTATAAGTAAAACCAAAACATTCAGTTTCTGAATAAATATCCAGATAACTCCTTTGTTTTCATTTGATGTTAACCGCTAAGCGCACTAAAGAGAAGCTAGCATGGAGCTTAAGTTTCCCTCCGATGAAAATCATGTTTTTTGAGTTTTTTGACATGTATATGAGGCATTTTTCTTATCAAATCATTTGCATTTCTGAGTATTTCTCCTTTTAAATCGCCGTCAATTCAAAACTCTGTTTGAATCAATGAGCCTTGCTAATGTCACGAGAGCGCTGGAAAAACTTCACCAGTGCGTACGGTGGCTCATTTGGCTGCAGCTGTGGATTATAAATCCACTGAGCTCCTCACTTCCTAGTCCGAGCTGACATCTAGATTCCAGTTTGAAACGATACTGCTGTAGCAGCGGCGATGATTTACGCTAGTGAGACATAGAGCTACCATAAACAGACGGGGGGCGGGTTCTCAGCTCCAAAAGCCACGCCCACCCAGAGAATATTTTCCAAACGGAAGCGTTAGATCAACATAAAAAATGGCTTTTAGGTTGTTTCATTTTGGTTAAAAACTTCATAATCATAATTAAAACACTACTGAGAACATTTTTTTAATTAAAAAAAATTGTCATGGGGGACTTTAAGCTACATTTTACGAGTTAAAATATTAAAACGAAGTGTAAAAGTATAAGTAATTGCTTGCTAAAATTCAAATACTGAACTTGAGCTGCACATCAGAGTTTTTGCTTCTTCATGTTGTTGAGACGTGCTGCCACCAGACCGCCACTCCCGACGCTCAAATCACACCGCAGGACTTTTGACCACATCTGTATTGACTTAACATTGAAACTAGACGTCCTTGCTGCACAAATCACATATGTAGAACAAAGAAAATAGGAATCTTATCTCAGATTTAGTTACAAACTTGTGTAACATTTTCACAATTTAAAGTTAGCATAATTCCAGGTTAGCCGTTTTTATCCTAAGTTTGTGTTGCTAAAAAGTTAAACATAAAGCCGACATAAAGCCCTTGTATGTTTGTAGCCATCTTGGGAATAAAAATGGCTGATGGTGCACCACTGGTGAGGAAATAAAAGAATAAAGGTTATATTTTTTTTAATTGAAGAAGTCTTAAAAAAAACAGGAAGTGGAATCCCTCACAGAGACATAAATCTTCATCTCCCAACATTATGGTTGAATCTTTGGGTCCTGCAGTGTATCAGCTCAGCAAATAGCCGTTTCCCGTCACCTTTCATCAGTGGGTCTTTTCTATCGACTGAGACTAAATCAATAACTGGGGTCAGCAGGAGTATCATCTATTGATTTTACAGGGAAAAAAATCCTTAAATTCATCCGCCCTTTGCTGATTTTTCAGTTAACAACCACATTAGTCCCCATCTATCCTTATCCTGCCGCTTCTACCAGCATCAAAGCTCAATCAACCAGGTAAATGTTGAAGTGCTTCCTTGATTGGTTAACAGGTGATTAAATCAATTTGACAATATTCCATGTGTTCTTTTATTCCGTGCACGCTTTGGTCATTGTGTATCCGTTTGTTTATGCCTTTGTTTGTACCTTCTGGATCGGTCTGAAGGAGACGTTTGCATAATACAACAGTTTATGCACTAACGGCAGAAAGTTTGTGACGCCTCTTGCTGAGAAAAAAAAATTAACTTCATTTTATGGCCTTTGGTCTAATTCAGAGTTACATTCAACCGAGCCTCATCCAGGGATCTAATTGCCAAAATGCAAATCTTTTCCCACAGATTGAAGTGCATTGAGACTCTAAACCTCAGAGCTAAACTTGAGTTTCATAGCAAAACAAATGGAATTGGACTTTTTTTGTGGGGGAGTTACTGGTGCATTTGGGTTTAGTTAGAACGCTGTTAATTAAGTCAGAGACACCATGGCCAGAAGTACAACAGAATCTTCTCCACTCAAAGCTTGGCCTCACAGCAGCGTAGAGCATCAAAGAGTGAGGGCTTTGATCAGCACATCAGCTAGAAACTCAGCCAGAACGGCCTTGGAAAAGCAGAAGCCAGGAACATGCAAAGAATGGAGAAATGTCTCAGCTGTTTAAAATACAAATAGAAAAAGGGAGCAGTGTGCAGTGCTAATGTTTAAGTCTTTACGAAACAGATTCCTAATCAGTCATTTCAACTGAATAAGCTGGAATAAGCTAACAAAATAAGCTTCAGTTTCAAACACAACATCACCTGGATGAATGAGAAGCTTCACCAACTTTATTTGTGGAGCCAAGGCCAGCGACAGCTAAATAACACGCTATTCGAATCATCACAACTCTTTTACCATCTACGCAGCTAAAATATTTCTGGCACAGAGAAAAGCAACTTCGCACTGTCGTGTAAAGATTTACATTTTTAAAGTGCTAGTAACACTTTATGTAAGGTTACGTAAAGGGTTACTAGCACTCATTTTAGCAATCACTCATGTAATGATACTAGCACTCATGTAGCGTTACAAACTTTAGGAAAACTGTTACTAACACTCATGTAACATTGCTAACTTTACAATAACTGTCACTAACATTAATGTATTGTGTTTCTAAGACTTATGAAAAGTTACTGACTTTACAAAGTGTTACTTATGCTCATGTAAAATTACTAGCTTTACAAAAACTGTTACTAACACTCATGTATCGTTACTAAAACTATAAAAACTATTCCTAACACTCATTTAATGTTACTAACTTTATGAAACATGTTACTAACACTCATGTAATGTTACTAACTTTACGAAACATGTGACTAGCACTCATGTAATGTTACTAACGTTACGAAAACTGTTACTAACATGACTGTATCTTGTCTCTAATACTTATGCAAAATTACTAACTTTACAAAGTTTTACTAACACTCATGTAATGTTACTAACTTTACAAAAAATGTTACTAGCACTCATGTAACGTTACTAACTTTACGAAACATGTTACTAACACTCATGTAACGTTACTAACTTTACGAAACATGTTACTAACACTCATGTAACGTTACCAACTTTACGAAAACTGTTACTAAAATGACTGTATCGTGTCTCTAATACTTATGCAAAATTACTAACTTTACAAAGTTTTACTAACACTCATGTAATGTTACTAACTTTACGAAACATGTTACTAACACTCATGTAACGTTACTAACTTTACGAAACATGTTACTAACACTCATGTAACGTTATTAACTTTACGAAACATGTTACTAACACTCATGTAACTTTACTAACTTTACGAAACATGTTACTAACACTCATGTATTGTTACTAACTTTACGAAACATGTTACTAGCACTCATGTAATGTTACTAACTTTACGAAAACTGTTACTAACATGACTGTATTGTGTCTCTAATACTTATGCAAAATTACTAACTTTACAAAGTTTTACTAACACTCATGTAGTATTGCAAACATTTCGAAAACTATTACTAACACTCACGTAATGTTACTGACTTTGCAAAACATGTTACTAACACTTATGCATCATTACTAACATGAAAACTATTACTAACACTCATAATGTTACTAACTTTCTGAAAGATGTAACTAACACTCATGGTTTAGTACTAACTTTACAAAGTATTTCTGATGCTTGAAAAGTTAACGAGTTAAGATACTATACTGATGTGCATCAAATCGTTCCTACACTATATAACCTGCTGAGGAATTTTATTACATGGAGGTACAGACAGCTGTGTTTTCACTTGTCCTCAGCAGTGCAACTTGTAAACATTCCTAAAGTTTTCAGTTTTACACTCCATTAGTCCTATTTGTAACAAACCCTTTTGATATTTTCTATGTAAAATATTTAAATAAAACCATTATATTTGGAAAAAAAGGGCAAAATCAGCAACTAGGTGATGTGATACAGTTTAGCTAACCACAATTAACACAAAAAATGTCTAAACTCTCATATGAGGTCTTGACATTTTACAAAGTAAAATAAAATTCTTTCTACTACTGAGTTAAGTGAAAAGGCTACCTTGTTTAGAGCTCAATTTGGCTAATACTGCCCCCTAAAATGATCTAAAGTTGTTGAAACTGTATCGTTTACCTAGAGGTTTAGTCCGTTTCAGGCAGTGCCGTATCATGTAAAAGCAAACCGAACCAAATCTAGTTTAGAAATTGAGCAGCAGTACCTCCCATTCTAGCCAAGTCAATAAAAACTTTTGGTCTTTAGTACAATTCTTATAAATCCCCAATTTAGTATATTTTGTCATTCCTTTTGTTTAAACAGATGTGTTTGTTCAAGAGCGTTCTCTTTTCCAGAAACTATAGTATAATTCCCGTTTTCAGGCGTTGCTGTCCAGTTTAGAGATGACAGCAACATACTAACCCTGTCAGCTAGCCTCTCTGCTATCATAACTTACTGCCTTGTTTGTTGTGCGATGTGGTCATTTGCCTGTGAAGCCAACTGTGCGAGTGTGAAGAGTAGAATAAACAGAGTCTGGTGCGGTCAAAGGATTTCCTGGACCTCACAACTACAAATCTGCATAGTTGTTACCAAGGAAACCCATGCCATTGTAATGCAACTTGAGGTCCTGTATTACCTTTATGCCTTTAGTATAGCATCGTCTGTTGAGTTTTCCCTGTTTATTCTCACTTTAAGTTCAAGCTTAAGAGATCACGGTCTTAAAGCATCCATAACATCGACCGGGATCGTTCTCTATAAAATTACAAAACCAAATACGTCTTTTAAATGTCACATCATGTGGAGAGTGCCAGTGCTAATTCAATGAACTGCAGGAGCTGTTTTTGTTGGTGTTTGAAACAAAATCTAATTAGAGATTTTAAAAAACGTCTTGTTGTTTTGAAAGAACTAAGTAGTGAAGCTGGAGAGTCTTTATCAGCCTTCATGAAGATGAAGTGTCCTCTTTGGAGAAGCTATTTTCCTCCATTCTAAACTATGGTTAATATACTATATATTTGCTGAGTTTGAACCTTAAATTTCTTCTACAGATGAGCATAAAGGAAATCTGGACACTGACAGGGACATCCAGCTGTATTAGCTTATACCGTTTAAGGGTAGTATGTGACTATATGATGAGTAGGAATGCTACGGTACATATTTGCATATTAGCTGTACATATTTGCAAATCAATGAACAATTGGACTCCAGATATTGTCAAAGTACAGTTATGGTGTTACATTTATGCCCAAAGTCAAGTCAAAGTCTCACAAATGTGTGTGCAGAACAGGTCTCTGTGACATAAAGCTGACTTGTAGAAGTATAAACACTCTGCACTGTTTATTTTACATGTGTAGTTCGTAGGTCCCAGTTCCAAAAATCTAATTCCATGACCCGTTGTTAGGACCCCGTTAACCGCCACCTGAACCACATTGCAGGGGCCCCTGGGAAAGTGATTCAAGTCATCACTCTGGGCAGGACTCACGAGCCCCAACTAAAGGCTCCTGTGACTCCAACTAGATCTTAATATTTTCTTCACATAAGGGGGTTCTGAACCACTTTTTGTCTGACTCGTCACCAAGGACCTCAATGCCACAAGAGACCCTACCAGGGGGCGTTATCCCCAGACAACTTAGCTCCATGGACTATGTTGAGATGGGTCAGTTGAGGTGGCTCGGGTGTCTGGTCTAGGTGTCTAGATACGTCTCTGGGGAGGTGTAACGGGCATGCTTCACCGGACGTAGACCACAGAGATGACCCGGGAGATTATGTCTCTTGGTTGGCCTGGGACAGTCTGGAGAATCGCTACTCCTGTGCCCAGATCCCAGATGAGCGAAAGAGAACGAACAGATGAATACTTTTACGTTGTTTGATAATTACAGGATGGAAAGTCAATGCTTCCTCTGCCTGATGTCATAAATTTGACCCCATACACAATTCAGTCACAATTGCAATTGCAATCTAATATTTTGCTGTGTAACTAGGACCAATGTCCTATCCCAGCCAGCAAGGCCAAATGGGCCCCAAAGGGGTTTGCCTGCAGTTTTCGTGGTGACCCCACACTGGCTCCACTGCCCAGGGACCAACAGCCTGGGCGGCGACCCTGCTAGCTCAGCCGGACCCTGAGCAGCAGAGCTCCCTATGCTGTCCACCGGGTGACTGACCCACTGAGTGCCCACTTAAGCCAATGTGGGCTAACACAGGGACAACCCCATCCGGGGTCGACATTTTCTGCCCACTTTTAAACCATTTGGGGCCCACTCAGCCTTGCTAGCTGGGATGCAGTAAATTTAAAAATCTTTTCGCTTTACTAGTATTATTTTATGTATCTGACTGTATATAGTATAGAACTGGACAGAGTGAGTATGACGTCATCCAACCAAAATGAAGCCAATTAAGCCGCCATTTTTCCTCGATACAGAAGTCAGCACATTGGAGCCAGAGGACAGTGATTTGTCCGAGTCAGTGTGAGTCAAAGCAACCAATCAGAAGTGAGTTTGTAGGAAGTCCACACCGCTTCCCCTGAAAGCGAACTCGGAAAAATCTGTCAAAAAATGTTCAAGGTGGGGCCAATGGGCAAGCTTTTACGGAGGCATCTCATTGGACAGTTTATAACTTGAATAACTAGCATTAGAAAATATGTCATAAAAAAAAGAATATTGAAGAAAAAAAATTAATGACTGAGCAACAACTGTTGAATTCTCAATAGAAGTCTATGGGATTTTAGCTTCTTGGAGCCAGTGGGTGCTTCCTGTTTGGAACGTAATGGGGGGAGGGGTCAGTCCAGTTCTCTATATACAGTCTTTGCTCTGCAAGCATCTCTTCTTTTCTGTTATTGTTGGGTGGAAAACATATATAAAAAAGTGTATACCGCCACCTAGTGTATGGGAGGTGAAGCTGCAGCATCCACACTCAAGCTCAATATTTTATTTTATGTTATTTTTATATGAATAAAATAATTCTATATAAATAAAGATTGGTTTAGATTGGCAAGGGTTTGTGTGGTTTTAGACTAATTCTTGTACAAATATATATACTTGTTTGTACATTTTAAATTGCAGCAAACAACATCCATCACCTTTAAGAATAGCAGCTTGCATTTTAAAAAAAAATTAACATTTTTGACAAAAACAAACAAATGTTGTGGTTTTAAATTAGAGAATCCCTTTTGACCCTTTTTATAAGACAACACACAGGTCTTACTTAGCCTTTTTGAGAAATCAGTAAGTTCGCATTTATTTTTATTTTAAATATGTCTAACAAAATGTAAGCGAAAAAAGCTTTTCAGATTTTGCTTTTTCTTGGAAGATAACTGCAATGCTGTGGATGATTCATCTCATCTGTTAAGGTTTCATTTTTTTTTCTTCAACTCAGCTGATGCGGAACGGTGGACACTTCTGTGTTTATGGAAATGTCAAGAGGCAACCAGCCCTCTATTTCTTCCTGTGCTTGCCAAGATTATTTTGTTTCTTTTTTTCCACCGTGATGCATTCAAATGTATAAACCAGAGGTGCAGCTGGGCAAGGACCCCCCTCCCCCCTAGCATCAACAACAGAAATCCCCACGGCGCACCGTTTGGCGTTCCTCCCCGCCAGGGCTCGGTACTTGACAGAGACTCGTGGGTGTGAGAGACTTCTTCGTCTGCGAGACTCCTCTGGTGCCCTGTTGAGATCTGTATGTGTCGACTGCGCCGCCCACCCTCCTTCTGCTGAGGCAGAGCTGGACCTGGCGGCGCGCGCTGACCAGTTGTGCGCAGTCGTCAGCAGTCAGTCAATCAGTCAGTCACGGCTGTTTAGTGGAACTAATCTGAACGCCTCTGTGCAGTTTGGAGCTCATATGGAGGAAAGAAAATTGATAATTCCACAGAATCCTTATTATCCGTCCTACGACCATAAAAGGATTTGTTATAGAAAATGATTTAGGAGGACCCAACTGTAGCAGACTGATAAGAATGTACATTTTTTAGATTTAAATCCATTAAAATGAATGAGAAATGAATGAGCATGAATTCTTGAAATAAACAGGACTGCAAAACCTCATTGTTTTGTTTGACACCTAATCTATAGATATTTGTCTTTATTTTGTTGTAAAAAATTAATTTAAAACCCATTAGTGGTAAGATTAAAGTGGAAAGTCTTAACTTAAAATTTAGCAACAGAATAAAACTTCCGAAGTCAACAATCTGACCTTTAGGCTTCAACATGAAGACATACAAGATACTGACTTTAATAAATGCGTAAAACGACCAGGTTTACAAAAAAAGGTTTTCATTAAAAAAAAAAAAAAAATTGCCTATATGCTACTTATATGGTTATTGCTTCAGTTGGCCACCAGGTGTCTCCACTATAGTAAATGTAAGATGCGAAGTTTTGAATCTTTTCAATTTAGATGCTTTTTCTTAAACAAAAAAGAAGAAAAGTTTTTTCTTTGTTTTTTTGTCCTTCTTTTACTATTAATCAACGGATAGAGCTGTTTTTATTGTTTTTCGTCTTTTTCCGTCGTCTTTAGCTACGTTCACATTTCCCTGAAAAGTGAAAAATGAGTCTATGTAAAGATGAGTAAAAGCACAATTCTGGCTTCCACGTTCAAAACTCTTGCGTTCATATGTAGTAGGGCTGCACCATTTTGAAAGAAAAATTAGCGATGTGTGTTATTAGTGATCAACATTGCGATGACAATATGACTTACGGTACTTCACCATGTAGCAAAATAATACATAATAATACATAATTTCCATTTCACTGCATCAGTTTTATTTAAATAACTTCAACAGAATTTAAGGGTTTGGATTAGGGCATTAAGTCCGCCAGATCATTTAATCCGGTCTAGTAATGTAGAAAAAAAGATATAAGGATATTAAAAAAAAAAATAAAAATTCTAGCCCATTCCTGTGGCGAGTTATGGTTCTTTAAAGAAATGGAAGCAATGTGCATTTTCGCCACTAGGGGGAGCAAAAGAAAAGGAAAAACCAGCATAACAAGGGATCTAGAAATAAAGTAAAATGATAAATGTTGCTGTCAACAAGATAATAACAATAATACCTCCAAATTATAATAGTAAGTGATCTATACTTTGAGGAGAGTAGCTAACATTACGATACATGTATTGCACAGGCTAGATATTGCGATGAGGATAAATTTGCGATGTATTGTGGAGGGCTAACGTGTAGCAACGCAAGTTTCTATGATCCTTTTCGTGCTCTACGTACAAAATTTGCAGCTATTAAACGCCCAGCAAAAGTTAAACCAGGTCAAACTTTGATCAATCGGAAACTCAGGATTTGATAGCTAGGTACGGGTAGCGTCCTTTTTAATTCACAAAAGTGCCAACGTTTGAAAATTGATCACGGACGGAATTATACGTTACAAAGTCTTTCATTTATCAGAATAGAGCTGTGAAAGAAAACAGCTAGAGCAGGATTTGCACTGCATCCCTTCCACCTATAGGTGGCAAACCTGAGCTAACAAACTGTAAAATTGGAAGAAGAAGTCCCTCCCTGCTTTTCCAGTGTGAACACTACAAGCAGATTGAAGAACGCCTGGCCTGTATGTAACTTAAGATTGAAATTCTCCTAAACTTGACCAATTAAGTGTTGGATCCAATACACTTTGAATAAAAAAAATTAACATTTTAAATGTTAAATTGATCCAGTCCAAATGGATGTTTTGACTCCCCCGTGACTCATTAGCCACACATGTCACGCCCCAACGCCAATGACACAATTAATGACTTCTAAAATGAGCGATGTGCCTGGAAAGTGGAATTCTTCCTCTTGAGTTTAAGCTTTTTTGTTTCCTTTGTCCCTGGACCCACTTCTTCTTCTTCTTCTCAGCGGTGCACACGCCACGGCCTGTAAATCCCCGCACAAAGTCAATGAATCTGCAGCTTTTCCTGATAGCCTCAGTGTGACAGCGACCCGGGCGAGTTCACGCCAGGGCAGCGGCAGTCCGAAAAAATAAATGACTCTTCTCTCAAAGAAAGGGTCTGAAGCATCTATTCACCAGTCCTCTTTGTTCTTAAGGCTTAAGACGAAATGCAGTTTTTTTTTTTTATCTTATTACATTTTCTTTCCTTTTTTCAGTTTTAGACTTGAGCTTGAAAGACAGACCTGCAGCAAACCAGTTTCGACAGATTTACACGTTTCCTGGAAAACCGAACGCACTCGTCGTAGCAGAATGAGAGCAGTAATGACTTCCTCTCGTGAGTGATAATAAAAAATCCGGGCTCCAGGCAGGACGTGTTCTTCCGTCGTTAAAGGACGGGGAATCGGGATTAATGTTTAAACAGGGAAATGCCTGTTTCGAGTTTCTCACAGACTGGGAATGTGCAGATATTTTAACGTTCCACCCGGACTCTCCGTCCAAACACCGGCGGAGTTTGCTCCTCCTCTGCAGAACATACATATTCATACATGCAAATCTGAGCTTGGCCTTTGACGCCTCTAAAGACATCAGCTCCTGTTGGGCCCTTTCACATCCTTTCTTTAGTCGTCAACTGTGTGGAAACAGATCAGCTACAGGCCATTAATTTATATTAATATTGGCTCATTGCCTGTCTTTCCTTTGTTTTGTTTGTTTTGTTTTACTGTCGCTGCCCTCACAGTCGGTCTAATTTAGCTGCTGTTGCCAGTTACAAATAATCCAACTGAGCTGCGAAGACTATTTCAAGCATATACCGTAGGTGCAAATAACAGACCAATAATTTCTTTAATTTACAGTATTTGACATTGAAAGAGGTAAAAATGTTAAGAAATATACCAAAATGGGTAAATAAAAGGGGGTAACAGACCTACTACGTCCTGAAACACATTTCCTTCAAATGCTACTTTGTAAAGTTTTGACCAGAGACAACAAAAATTGTCATTAATGCTACAATATAAAAATGTTTGGAATCAGCCTTTTGTATATTAAGATAAATATGATAAAAGGTAAAGCATTTTTACCGAATTAAAAAAAAAAAAAAAAAAAAAAGGTAAAAAAAAGTTTGTACTTAAAAAAAAAAGTCTACTTCCTACCTCATTTTGACTTTCTAGATAAAAAACAAGGACATTCTCCAACCTAATTAAAGTGGATTTTGGGCCGTACTGTAGGTCACAAAGATAAACAGCTATTGAAACTTCATTATGAGTCCCTATTGTGTCACAGATAAGCTACAGAACAAAATCTCTCAGAAACATGACATGAATAATATGTTGTGCTTTCACACAGAAAATTAGTTTTAAGAGAAAGTTCTCACTGAAGAATAAATGTCATTTTACTTTATTGTACTTTTTTATTAATTCTCCTAAAAAAAACAGTCTGTAAGTTAATGAAACTGGTTCAAACTGAGATTTAAATCAACATATTACTATGAATTGATGATATAAAATGGCTAACAGACGTTTTCTTCTTGCAGGGGTTTCTGTTAGCATCTCCACCTTCAGCCTGGTGGCCATCGCCATCGAGCGCTACAGCGCCATCTGTAACCCACTGCAATCCCGCGCGTGGCAGACCCGCTCCCACGCCTACCGTGTCATCGCCGCCACCTGGGTCGTATCACTGCTGATCATGGTGCCGTATCCCGTCTTCAGCGTCCTCAAGTCTTTCCCAAAGATCAACGGCACCATGGGACACATGTGCCGCCTGGACTGGCCCAGTCAGCAGGCGGAGCAGACCTGGTAAGTGAAGAGGAGAGAAGGTGATACTAATATACAGTATATAATATATATATATGTATATATATATATATATATATATATATATATATAATACATTTATATATATATATATATCATATATATAATAAATATATATGATGTATATATAC
>NC_050513.1:8607085-8611414 GCF_002922805.2 Oryzias melastigma
ATATATATATATATATATATATATTTTATTATATATTAAAAAAAGATTGCTTTCACCAGTTCTCGTTGGACTTCTCTCTAGGTAGATGGGGCTAAAATATAAACTCATTTAATCAACTTTTAACCCTTTAACATCTAAACTTTAACTCTAGTGTTGAAGTTAATTAAACTACCGTAACTCCTCAACCGTTTACACAAATGTAATAATTTCAGCATCTAGTTTGTAACACAATACAGCAGTGAAGTGTTAATCCAATTTAAGTAAATTTGTTGATTTTGACGCTGAGAAAAGTGACTTTGGGGGAAATTTTAATAACATAAAGTATGGCTTACTAACATAAATGCCACTCCTCTCTGCATCAAAATCCACTAGTTAATTGCATAAATGGTTAAATAATTCTGGTAGTTCAAAGGGCGTGTTGTTAAAGGGTAAAATAAAACATGTAAAATTGTTATAGTTGATAATATGAAGCGTAACATGCAAGTTTTCTTACCCCTCTCAACAGTATATTTTTAATAATTTTATCCATTAGCGTTTACATTTCGAATCTGTGTATTTCTTGTTTTTACTTTGCTCGGCTAGCAATGGGTGCTGCTATCAACCCCTCCCCCATCCTGAGACACTCACAGTTTAGACATTAAAAAAAGAACCAAAACTGTATTCCTCACAGCAGTTACAATACAAGCAGGTGACAAACTGACACTTATGTGACTTAAAGCTATAAAATGTTCTATCTCTGTTATGAGTAACTTAATAATAAACAGTTTCAGCAGCTATTTTAGTATATTTTAACACAAAAAAAATGATTCTACAGACACCATCCAGATCAAATTGTAAGTAAAAATAAAACATGTACAAATATTAACTTTTTTGATAAAAATGCACAAATGGAAAAAACTCAGGGCTGCACGGTGGCGCAAGTGGTTAGCGCTCTCGCCTCACAGCGAGAAGGCCCCGGTTCGAATCCCGGCTGGGACCTTTCTGTGTGGAGTTTGCATGTTCTCCCCGTGCATGCGTGGGTTCTCACCGGGGACTCCGGCTTCCTCCCACTGTCCAAAAACATGCTTCATAGGTTCATTGGTGACTCTAAATTGCCCCTAGGTGTGAATGTGTGAGTGACTGTGTGTGTGATTGAGGCCCTGCGACAGACTGGCGACCTGTCCAGGGTGTACCCCGCCTTCGCCCATCAGTAGTCGGGATAGGCTCCGGCACCCCCGCGACCCCGAAAGGGACAAAGCGGTCAAGAAGATGGATGGATGGATGGAAAAAACTCACATGAATAAGTGTACATTTACTAGAGCTAAAAAAAAACCCATTCATGATATAATCAACATTTTTTAATTTAAAAGATGGTATTTCTGAATATGTATGATGAATCTAGAATTTTATTTTCCACATTCAAGAAATATTTTTTTTAGATATTACATTAGCTGCGTTTCCTTTGCCCTTTAAATTGGCTAAATTCAATTTGCGATAATAAATTTGCTAAATGGAAACGCCTCAATTTAGAAAAAAACTCACATTTATCAAAAGGAAAAGTTTTTGTCCTTGGAAGAGGTGTATCAAAATTGAGATATTTCACAAAACTGCAATGGAAACACAAAAATTAGCAACCACGATTTCTCAAAATTCCTTAATTTGTACCCGCTCTCACGTAACTCGCCACTCCATGGCCTGAATAAGATCTTGACGTCTCCTTTGATAGATGATGATGAGCGCTAGTGGCAGAAATTTAATGTATCTGCTGGGAATCAAAGTTTTCAGTGAGTTGGTTTGTGTTAATTCACATAATTCTGATTTAATGGAAACAGTAATTGTGTTTTTTTTTACATTCTTAGAATTTGTATAAGTTTTTACGCGCATGTGTGATGGAAAATGTCGCTATTGGCCTTTAGTTTGTTAATTACACTAAAAATTGTGTTTTTTTATTTTATTTGATCAGGAGTGTGGTGTTTGCTTGGTTATGATACATGTGTTGCTGTAATTTTAGTTGCTTCAGCAAAACAATAGAACTTTATAAAGGATTAAAAGGCTTAAATTATCTATAAAAACTATTGAAATGGTCATCCTACAAAACCGGGATTATTAATGTCTTATATGCTCTGAAGACTTTATAATTTCACGTCACACTTTCCTTGTGAGATGTTTTATAGTGTTCATAAAACAGGACAACTTCAGAAACATAAAACTGTTGGTGCTGCTCCAAACTCTCTCTTTGGAACCAACTTTACATCTGAAGTCTGTAAAATCTTCCCAAAAGCTTAAAAGTCTTTGTTGGAGCTCATGAAAGTAAAAAGTAAAAAAATATGTATATTAGATGATATAATAGTATATTAAAATATGTATATGTATATTTAGCTACAAAAACTATATCCTTCACATAGGAACCTTAGTTATTTATTTTAGAAAATGTTTAAAGTAGCACCGTAAAAGACTATTAATAAAGTTAAAAAAAAGTTTTCCATGTTCCGATCATAGATATTTGGTTTGAATATCAGGAATACTTCTTTTAATAGATGGCAACTTCTGAGTTTGGTGTCATGACACTTTAAAATATCAATCAATAACTTTTTTTTTTTTATTATTATTTTGTGTCAATTTTACCAAAAAAAAAAGAACGTCTTGGAGGAAGGGTGACACAGGGATAACTGTAAGTTCTGTTCTAGCTGGTTGGACAATGAATATTAATGAAGTTTAGATGGACCATGTTGTTGTTGAGGAATAATGTTAATGCTTTATTTTGAAACCTTTTAAAACTCTATCCAAAGTGTGATTTGTGTTTGACGGCTCATTTGTTCAGAGTGCAGTAGAGCAGGCATTGACAGGTCGTCTTTAGAACCTCTACTAATTCTACTCGACTGGATGACAGTATTTTGACTAAAGATTTTTCGGAGGAACATTATTTTTCCTCTTATTGTTGTCAGAACAGAGTGTTCCACACTAAAGCCTCCATCTTCATTTGAAACGTAGCTGCTGCTGCCGTCAACTAGCTTTTAGTACACTAATACATCACAACACACCCTCTGTCTATACACAGTATTTTCTTAATATATGTCCTCCATTGTTGTCAGAAGAATGAATCAAGAACACACTAAAAACACCAATTTAAGTGAGTCTTTAAGTTTTTCGAGTCACATTGAAGCATTCAATGTAATTTTTTATGTACTAATCATTTGGTTTGGAGTTTCAAATTATTATGGAAATTGTGTTTAAGAATCAAAACGATCAAATTCTTTGTTTTTTTCAATTAAACTTGTGTCTCTGGGCTTTGGATCACTGACATCAATCTCAGGCACCTGTGATATTTAATTTTCAGGTGAGTTTAGTTAAAGGAAAAACTACCAATGAAGGAAATTCCACATTATTAGGCAAACATTTTCAAGCAGTATGAGGAAGAAAAAGGAATCTGCTGCTGAAAAGCGTCAAATACTTGAATGCCTTGGACAAACCTCTGGATATTTCAGGAAATCTTAAGCAATATCATCGTGCTATTAAGAGATTTGTGGCTCATTCAGACACACAGTGTCGTGCAGATAAAGGCAGATGAGGAAGGTTTGTGCCAGACAAATATGTCAGATTTAGAGAGCAGCTGCTAAAATACCATCACAACGCAACAAGTACCCACATACAGCAAGACTCATTTTCAAACAGTCCTGTTCGCTGTTAAGCGACGTGAAACCTTGATGGTCACATGTGTCAAGGCCCGGGGGCCAGATCCGGCCCTCTGGGTAATTCTATCCAGCCCTCCAGATCATTTTTATTTTTATTGTTATTAATAGCCCAATGTTTTCTTGTGCTTGTTTATGAACTGGTATAATTTTTGACAAAATATACTTTTATGAAGAGTAAAATATTGAAAGTTATTTAATGTTTAAGTTGGTCTATTTTGAAATAACATTCCTGCCTTTTTATTATTCAGAATTGTGCTAAAAAGTTACTGTTTTAAAAACTGGCATTCTGCTAGCTTTTTGGAATATTTTGGCATTTAATAAGATTTTTTAGGCTATTTTGTAGTTTAGCTAATATATCAACTACATGCTAGCTGATTTGGCTAACCGAAGTTTTTTTAGGCGAATTTGGAATTTAGCTAATATTTTAGCTGGCTATTAGCTTCAGCGTTTTCAGCTATCAGCTTCAGCGTTTTCAGCTTCAGCGTTTTTAGCTATCAACTTCCGCGTTTTCAGCTTCAGCATTTTTAGCTATCAGCTTAAGCGTTTTCATCTATCAACTTCAGCATTTTCAGCTATTTGCTTCAGTGATTTCAGCTTTTAGCTTCAACGTTTTCAGCTATCAGCTTCAGCGTTTTCAGCTATAAACTTCAGCATTTTC
>NC_050513.1:8612132-8614677 GCF_002922805.2 Oryzias melastigma
GTGTTGGAGGAAGGGTGACACAGGGACAGCTATAAGTTCTGTTCTAGCTGGTCGGACAATGAATATTAATGAAGTTTAGATGGACTATGTTGTTGTTGAGGAATAATTTTAACGCTTTATTTTGAAACCTTTTAAAACTCTATCCAAAGTGTGATTTGTGTTTGACGGCTCATTTGTTCATAGTGCAGTAGAGCAGGCATTGACAGGTCGTCTTTAGAAACTCTACTAATTCTACTCCACTGGATGACAGTATTTTGACTAAAGATTTTTCGGAGGAACATTATTTTTCCTCTTATTGTTGTCAGAACAGAGTGTTCCAAACTAAAGCCTCCATCTTCATTTGAAACGTAGCTGCTGCTGCCGTCAACTAGCTTTTAGTACACTAATACATCACAACACACCCTCTGTCTATACACAGTGTTTTCTTAATATATGTCCTCCATTGTTGTCAGAAGAATGAATCAAGAACACACTAAAAACACCAATTTAAGTGAGTCTTTAAGTTTTTCGAGTCACATTGAAGCATTCAATGTAATTTTTTATGTACTAATCATTTGGTTTGGAGTTTCAAATTATTATGGAAATTGTGTTTAAGAATCAAAACGATCAAATTCTTTGTTTTTTTCAATTAAACTTGTGTCTCTGGGCTTTGGATCACTGACATCAATCTCAGGCACCTGTGATATTTAATTTTCAGGTGAGTTTAGTTAAAGGAAAAACTACCAATGAAGGAAATTCCACATTATTAGGCAAACATTTTCAAGCAGTATGAGGAAGAAAAAGGAATCTGCTGCTGAAAAGCGTCAAATACTTGAATGCCTTGGACAAACCTCTGGATATTTCAGGAAATCTTAAGCGGGATCATCGTACTATTAAGAGATTTGTGGCTGATTCAGACACACAGTGTAGTGCAGATAAAGGCAGATGAGGAAGGTTTGTGCCAGACAAATATATCAGATTTAGAGAGCAGCTGCTAAAATACCATCACAACGCAACAAGAACCCACATATACGAAGACTCATTTTCAAACAGTCCTGTTTGCTGTTAAGTGACGTGAAACCTGGATGGTCACATGTGTCAAGGCCCGGGGGCCAGATCCGGCCCTCTGGGTAATTCTATCCGGCACTCCAGATCATTTTTATTTTTATTGTTATTAATAGCCCAATGTTTTCTTGTGCTTGTTTATAAACTTGTATAATTTTTGACAAAATATACTTTTATGGAGAGCAAAATATTGAAAGTTATTTAATGTTTAAGTTGGTCTATTTTGAAATAATATTCCTGCCTTTTCATTATTCAGAATTGTGCTAAAAAGTTACAGTTTTAAAAACTGGCATTCTGCTAGCTTTTTGGAATATTTTGGCAATTACTAAGATTTTTTAGGCTATTTTGTAGTTTAGCTAATATATCAACTACATGCTAGCTGATTTGGCTAACCGAAGTTTTTTAGGCGAATTTGGAATTTATTTATTTATTTTAGCTGGCTATTAGCTTCAGCGTTTTCAGCTATCAGCTTCAGCGTTTTCAGCTTCAGCATTTTTAGCTATTTGCTTCAGTGATTTCAGCTTTTAGCTTCAACGTTTTCAGCTATCAGCTTCAGCGTTTTCAGCTATAAACTTCAGCATTTTCAACTATCAACTTCAGCGTTTTTCAGCTATTAGCTTCAACGTTTTCAGCTATAAGCTTCAGCGGTTTCAGCTATAAATTTCAACATTTTCAGCTATCAGCTTCAGCGTTTTCAGCTATAAGCTTCAGAGTTTTCAGCTATATGCTTTATTGATTACAGCTATTTGCTTCAGCGTTTTCAGCTAATAGCTTCAGTGTTTTCAGCTATCAGCTTCAGCGTTTTCATCAGCTTCAGAATTATTAGCCATCAACTTCACCGGACAAATTCAGCTAAGAGCATTCACAATAGCATTATTGCAGGTAATGCTATATATCTAGTTCATAATTATGTTAAAAAGTTATGGTTTTAAAGTCTTAATAATGAGGCAATTTTATCAAATGACCATTTTCCATTCTTTAGAATTTATCAAATGTTGTGTGTAATAATATGTAAGAGCATTTGAATGTTTTTTTTTCTATTAAGACTGTTATGTTTATTAGATTTGTTTAATAATGTTTGATATATACTTAATGGTTAGTAACTTGAAAATGATACTGACTTGCCCTTAAGAAAAGTCGTTTGCATAATAATTTTGAATGAACTGTATATCATCATGGATCCAACATGGATGTTCTAACCAACTGTTGACTTAAATTCCACAACTCATTGGTATTAAAAGACATGACAAAAACCATCTTTGATTAACTTTTTTTGCAAGATTTGTCCTGTTGCTATTCTGGAATAAAATGGGGGCTTGTCCGGGATCAGGAAAATACAATATCAGCACTTTATGTAGTTTTTGTCCTAAACTATGTCAGGTGGAGATGTTTGAAGTTCAGCAAGTAAACCTTAAACATTGGTGGCTTAACTAGGGTTTTTTTGGGCAATTCATGAAGGTTTTTATCAGATTGAAAGTGTTTTTGATTTTGTTTTAGATTT
>NC_050513.1:8614801-8618849 GCF_002922805.2 Oryzias melastigma
TAGACGTCGAGAAGAGTTGTTGTTCTTAACTGTAATACTACACCACACCAGGGATGTTCAAGAACGCATCAAACGGGCAGTCTAAGCTTCTTCTTTAAGCAGACTGTTCACACTGGTCTGATACTAGCCCTTGGGTTATCTATGAGGCCCCGATGACCCAAGCCTTACATCCTTACATCACATGTGTCAAAGTCAAGGCCCGGGGGCCGAATCCGCCCCTCCGGGTCAATTCTATCCGGCCCTGCAGATCTTTTTATTATATTGTAATTAAAGGTCCGATGTTATCTTGCACTATTTGTATAATTTTGACAAAATATACTTTTATGGAGAGTAAAATATTGAAAGTTATTTAAGGTTTAAGTTGATTTTTTCTGGAATGATATTCCTGCTTTTTTGTTATTTACATTTAAGATAAAAAAAAAATATGGTTTTAAAGTTTTAAAATTTGGCATTCTGCTAGCTTTTTGGACTATTCTGGCATTTCCTAGGATTTTTTAAGCTAATTTTGAGTTTAGCAAATAGTTCAGCTACATGATAGCTGTTTTGGCTAGTTTAGCCTTTTTATATCATTTTTAGGCTATATTGGGGCTAGGCTAATATTTACACGCTAGCTGTTTTGGCTAATTTAAACTAATTTTTTTTCTGGCTATTTTGATGTTTAGTTATTTTTTCAGCTACTTGTTAGCTGTTTTGGCTAGTTTAGCCTTTTTTAAAGTTTTTTAGGATATTTTGGAGTTTAGCTAATAGTTCAGCTACATGCTAGCTGTTTTGACAAATTTAGGCTTTTTGAAGAATTTTTTAGGCTATTTTGGAATTAGGCTAATATTTCCACATTAGCTGTTTTGGCTAATTTAAACTTTTTTCAGTTGTTTTTTTTTTTTTTTTTGCTATTTTGAAGTTTAGCTATTTTTTCAGCTACATGCTAGCTGTTTTGGCTAACCTAAGTTTTTTTTTTTGTGGTTGCTTTTTTTTAGGCTAATTTGAAATTTAGCTAATATTTTAGTGGCTATTCACTTCAGCATTTTCAGCTAATTGCTTCAGTGATATTAACTATCCATTTCAGCATTTTTCAGCTATCAGCACTAGCATTTTCAGTGTCCAAATTCAGCTTACAGCATTCAGACTAGCATTATCATAGGTAATGCTATATAGCTAGTTCATAATCATGTTGAAAAGTTACTATTTTAAAGTTTTTAAAATTTAGTTTTAGTGTTCAAGAACAGTTTACCTCATATATGGATTAATTCTGGTTGTTCTTAATGATGTGGAAGCAATTTTTAGAGGTACATTCAAAATTTTAGTCTGCTTGTTGCAAACGGGAAGTTATTGTAAATACGCTAACATGGCTAACGTCACAGTGTCGCACTGCGTTTTTTTGCTAACAACGTTGGTAGTTAACATAGTCGCTTTAACATAATAGCAGTTTCAGTCTGTTTTTTTTTTCACATTTTGCAAACAATGTTGGTAGTTAAAGATATAGTGAACACGCTAACGTGTAGCGTGTTACTGTGAACGCAGTTTTATTTTATTTTATTTTTTTTATTAACAAGCTTGACATTACAAACCATGGCATCGGATATGTATACATGTGAAGAAAAAATGAATTCATTTTAAGGATTAATATAGGAGAAAAGCACAAAAAAATGTACAAAATAAATATAAATGTAGATAACATTAAAAGGAAATTTTCTAACTTTACTTAGAAAACTAAATTAAATTGGGAGGCATCAATATCTAAAAAATTCCAACCAAGATTATCCATAATTTAAAGGGAAAGGAAAAATCACATCAGTCCAGGGAAACAGATAAACAATGTAAAAGTTTTGTGGCATTCTAATTTTTTATCTTTTCTAGAGATTTACAAAAGAGATATGTAATTTTAAAGAACAAAAAAATCGACATTTATGAATAAAAAAAAAAAAACTTACCAAAAATTACTAGATTGTTGAACAAAAATTGAATTTTCTTTACTTTGTCAATACAACCAAATTGTTTAATAGGATATGTATATAATTAAATTGTACTTTTTGTTTAAAGCCATGTCTATAAATCACCCCAAAAATGATGAACAACATTACAGTCATAAAATAGATGCTTTTGGATTTCAAAATAATTTTTACATATTCTACAACTGTGAACACAGTTAATAATTCTATTTGGTTGGCAGGCTTATCTCTGACTCTTTTGTCTCGCTTAATGCGCCTTATAATCCAGTGCACCCTAATGTGCAGAAAATATGGCAGTTCTTGGTTTAGTTCTGCCAAAAATTTTGAGGTCAAAGAAAAGACATCTGAAGATGGTCTTAAAATATATATTTTGTTAACTATAGGGGTGGTTTTGTGTTCTCTTGTATCTAAATGGTCATTCTGGGAGTCAAGATAGCTATAAGTCGCAAATCCATGAAATTGCTTCAAAAACCCAATTCCCACCCATTCCGGTCTGCACACGTCTTGTTCTGTTCCACTTAACTGAGCAGCTTTCAGCACTGCTCCACCAACCTTTGAGTTGTTGTATAAAACACCATTTTGTGGAAGAATCTGCCTTAAAATATGTCAAAAGTGTAGCAGCTGTGCGATATTGGGCGTGCAGAACCCCTCAAAAGCTCTCCGCTGTTTGTAGGAACAGTCATAAACAGTCGTTTTTCCTGTTTTTTTCACAGAATACTTCCCATTTTTGACCCAAACAAAGCTCAGATCCCCACTAATCATTTTTATTGCCCCACCAAGCTTTTGTCTCAAAGACTTTCCAGCTCATCAAACAGCCGGCTGATCAGACACTTTGAAGTCCTAAGTAAGCGGTGAAAGCGAGGGGCTGTGGCGGGTTCAGAGTGGTCCTGGAAGACATTAGAATATCAGAGTGAATGAAAGACGGCTTCTTCCTCTCTTCTGCTTTCATGTCCAGACGGATGTGCACCGCAGCCGTCCTTTGTTAAAGGCTTTATGACTAATCAGACAAACGACCCGGCTGCAGAAGCCATTCACTTTGATCATTACGGGTTATTTGTGCTGAACGTTCCGGTTTCAGGAGCATCAACTTGTAGACTCGGATGAAAGTTGTGTTTGAACTTTAAGTTTGGGTGGATTGGATCAAGTTGGCATCAGAAGGTTGACTTCGTATAAATCTAAAACCTCAAAACGAACGGACTAGAAAATATCTAAAAAATGTAGTTGAGTATAGAAGGTCATGATATTGCGCCATAATGAGGGCGACTGTCCTTTACAAATGGCTCTACTATCCTCTATTTGGAGCATAAAAGGCTCCACTCATGATTTAAAATATGTTTATTAAAATGAAGAAAAGAAACCAGTTCAAAAAAGTGTAAGTAAATCTATTAAAAAAAATTAAAAAAAAAAAAAGGTAATCAAGGCTCATTGTTCTTTTTCTGTTCAGATGTGAGTTTTAAGCTGAGGGTAATCATTTTCAACCTCAGGGCACATAATCAGAGCGGCACCAACTCAGATTGAAAAAGGGCCATTGAAAGAAATCGGATTAATTGATTTTGATCAAATGTTTGCTCCGGAGCAGAACAACCCCCGCTACTCATGCACCATCCCCCGCTATGGCTGATTGGCTAGTCACAGTCAAGGATTTGTGAGACAAACTATTGTTAAAAAATTATTGTGTTCTCTTGCTAGTTTGCGGTTCTTCTTCTCTCGTGGTCTTGCTGTTTTGTAGATTTTTTAGAGCAGTTCTGCTTTTTTTTAATGCACCTTTTGTTCTGTGTCTTGATTGGTTGTAGACTAGGGGTCTAGAGCCGTGGTCCCCAACCCCCGTGGAAGAGCCGTGGTCCCCAACCCCCGTGGCCGGTCCACGGGGGTTGGGGACCACGGCTCTTTAGTTTAGTTTCTTTTTCTTTTCTGATCCTGAAGGAAGTTTTGTTTTCAAAAAATTGTGGATTCTGTTCACAACTTCCGTCTTGGACACGTGATTTAAAGCAGCTACCTGCTTGGCTAACTTTCCAAAACACATTTGGAAAGTTTCTTTGGAGTTCTTTGAAAGCCTTCAACTTCAAAGAACAATAAAGCTACTGCTTACAGACAAAACTGTG
>NC_050513.1:8622821-8623551 GCF_002922805.2 Oryzias melastigma
TGTTCCTGTTAACCCTTTGGATGCACAGCTGCATGTATTTGTAAACCAGGTATAAAAGATATAAAAGATCCACCTTATGAGCTCTTTAGGAGAGACTCTTCCTTTGGGGCTTCCTGTCAGGTCTAGAGCCGTCACTGCAAATTCCCAGACTTTCATGCAACAGCACACCTGTATGCTTTCTGTTATCTTGGTTGTTTATTATTCCTATCCATATAAAAAAGGACTAAAAGTGCCAGAACCGGTTTGTTACAGTCCAGAGCCAATCTTAACAAATTGGGGGCCAGTCCGGGATCTGAACCTGGGACCTTTCTCAACTAAAACCGGATCATGAGAGCTTTTCCAACGGTTGATACTTCCATGTTTTGAAAAGGACACTACCCATACATCTCTACTAAATCGGACTTCCAAACTGGTCAACATTCACGTTCAATGGATGCACGTTTAAATGCGGTTGCCCGAAACGCACTCATATGCACATTTGTATAGACTTTTCATTAGAAGCAATCACTTGAACACTTCCAATCCCGGTCTTAACATTTAATAAGGCGCACTTACAAGTCGTAATTGTTTTTCAAGAAAGAACAGCGTCTTATGTATAGATTAATTCTGGTTGTTTTTACTGATGTCGAAGCATTTTTTAGAGGTACATAGTGCTCTGTCAAATGTTAGTCTGCTTGTTATATACTTATGTACACATTTACATAGAATTTTCATTCCAACCCCGGCCTGA
>NC_050513.1:8623758-8650111 GCF_002922805.2 Oryzias melastigma
TTTTTTTTTTTTTGCTAACAACGTTGGTAGTTAACATAGCAGCTTTAACATAATAGCAGTTTCAGTCCGTTTTTGTTTTAACATTTTCCACACAATGTTGGTAGTTACATATATAGTGAACACCCTAATGTGTAGCGTGTTACTATGAACGTAGTTTTATTTTATTTTATTAATTTTTTTATTAACAGTTAGACATTACAAACCATGGCATCGGATATGTATACATGTGAAAAAAAAAATGAATTCATTTTAAGGATTAATATAAGACAAAAGCAGAAAAAAATGTACAAAATAAATATAAATGTAGATAACATTAAAATGAAATTTTCTAACTTTACTTTAAAAAGTAAATTAAATTGGGAGGCATCAATATCTAAAAAAATCCAACCAAGATTATCCATAAATTATAGGGAAAGGAAAAATCACATCAGTCCAGGGAAACAGACAAACAATTTTTTGAAAGTTTTTTAAAGTTTTGTGGCATTCTTATTTTTTATCTTTTCTAGAGATTTACAAAAGAGATATGTAATTTTAAAGAACAAAAAAAAATCGACATTTATTAATTAAAAAAAAAAAATTACCAAAAATGACTAAATTGTTGAACAAAAATTGAATTTTCTTTACTTTGTCAATACAACCAAATTGTTTACTAGGATACGTAAATAATAGAATTGTACTTTTTGTTCAAAGCCATGCCTATAAATCACCCCAAAAATTATGAACAACATTACAGTCATGAAATAGATGCTTTTTTACATATTTGACAACTGTGAACGCAGTTAATAAATTCTATTTGGTTGGCAGGCTTATCTCTGACTCTTTTGTCTCGCTTAATGCGCCTTATTATCCAGTGCACCCTAATGTGCAGAAAATATGGTGGTTCTTGGTTTAGTTCTGCCAAAAATGTTGAGGTCAAAGAAAAGACATCTGAAGATGGTCTTAAAACATAGATTTTGTTAACTATAGGGGTGGTTTTGTGTTCTCTCGTATCTAAATGGTCATTCTGGGAGTCAAGATATCTATAAGTTGCAAATCCATGAAATTGCTTCAAAAACCCAATTCCCACCCATTCCGGTCTGCACACGTCTTGTTCTGTTCCACTTAACTGAGCAGCTTTCAGCACTGCTCCACCAACCTTTGAGTTGTTGTATAAAACACCATTTTGTGGAAGAATTTGCCTTAAAACATGTCAAAAGTGTAGCAGCTGTGCGATATTGGGCGTGCAGAACCCCTCAAAAGCTCTCCGGTGTTTGTAGGAACAGTCATAAACAGTCGTTTTTCCGTTTTTGACCCAAACAAAGCTCAGATCCCCACTAATCATTTTTATTGCCCCACCAAGCTTTTGTCTCAAAGACTTTCCAGCTCATCAAACAGCCGGCTGATCAGACACTTTGAAGTCCTAAATAAGCGGTGAAAGCGAGGGGCTGTGGCGGGTTCAGAGTGGTCCTGGAAGACATTAGAATATCAGAGTGAATGAAAGGCGGCTTCTTCCTCTCTTCTGCTTTCATGTCCAGACGGATGTGCACCGCGGCCGTCCTTTGTTAAAGGCTTTATGACTAATCAGACAAACGACCCGGCTGCAGAAGCCATTCACTTTGATCATTACGGGTTATTTGTGCTGAACGTTCCGGTTTCAGGAGCATCAACTTGAAGACTCGGATGAAAGTTGTGTTTGAACTTTAAGTTTGGGTGGATTGGATCAAGTTGGCATCAGAAGGTTGACTTCGTATAAATCTAAAACCTCAAAACGAACGGACTAGAAAATATCAAAAAAATGTAGTTGAGTAGCCCATCATGAGGGCGACTGTACTTTACAAATGGCTCTACTATCCTCTATTTGGAGCATAAAAGGCTCCACTCATGATTTAAAATATGTTTATTAAAATGAAGAAAAGAAACCAGTTCAAAAAAGTGTAAGTAAATCTATTAAAAAAAATTAAAAAAAAAAAAAGGTAATCAAGGCTCATTGTTCTTTTTCTGTTCAGATGTGAGTTTTAAGCTGAGGGTAATCATTTTCAACCTCAGGGCACATAATCAGAGCGGCACCAACTCAGATTGAAAAAGGGCCATTGAAAGAAATCGGATTAATTGATTTTGATCAAATGTTTGCTCCGGAGCAGAACAACCCCCGCTACTCATGCACCATCCCCCGCTATGGCTGATTGGCTAGTCACAGTCAAGGATTTGTGAGACAAACTATTGTTAAAAAATTATTGTGTTCTCTTGCTAGTTTGCGGTTCTTCTTCTCTCGTGGTCTTGCTGTTTTGTAGATTTTTTAGAGCAGTTCTGCTTTTTTTTAATGCACCTTTTGTTCTGTGTCTTGATTGGTTGTAGACTAGGGGTCTAGAGCCGTGGTCCCCAACCCCCGTGGAAGAGCCGTGGTCCCCAACCCCCGTGGCCGGTCCACGGGGGTTGGGGACCACGGCTCTTTAGTTTAGTTTCTTTTTCTTTTCTGATCCTGAAGGAAGTTTTGTTTTCAAAAAATTCTGGATTCTGTTCACAACTTCCGTCTTGGACACGTGATTTAAAGCAGCTACCTGCATGGCTAACTGGATAGCTAAGCTAGTAGCTCAAACCTAATACGACAACTAAACAATAAAACACATTTGGAAAGTTTCTTTGGAGTTCTTTGAAAGCCTTCAACTTCAAAGAACAATAAAGCTACTGCTTACAGACAAAACTGTGAGTCTTCCTCCACATATGGAATTGTTTAGACAGTTGTTCTCATGTAGCATGATCATGTACTGTAGCTCTGTCTTATACGCGGCGACAGACTCAACTGTTCACACACGTAGGTAATGAAGTTGCTGACACGGTGGATTCAAGTTTATACTACATTTAGAAAATAGCAGTTTTACGACAGTTGCACCATTTTATTTTGCTTTGCCGTGAAAATATTGTCCAATTTAAACCGGTCCGTGGCCTGAAAAGGGTTGGGCACCACTGGTGTAGGCGAAAACCGATTTGGCGATATATCACGATATTTCATCTGGCGATACCTGTATCGATTTAAAATGCCGACAAGACAATATTTAATAAATCATTTGATAATTATCATTTACCATATTTTACAATGAAATATGTATTAATATTAAGGTAGAGATTTGTGTTTTTTAGGTCATATTCTGAAAGTATAGTGAAAAATTGTTCTGGTACAATCTGGGGATATATCGCAATACATATCGTGAGACACGTATCACCTGACTCTTGCCAACACACCTCTATTTAAGACCATATGTCAAATTTACATACCTTTTTGATCACTAGTGGATCTTTGGTTTCATTCCATAAAACTGAACTTATTTTTCTACGAAGGTTTGAACTTTGAGAGTTTAAACAAGAGAGAAAAGTGCATAAAGTGTGTAATAAAACCAAAAGTACTAATTGCCGATATTCATCTATCGCAAGTTAATTTGAGAATGTAGCACTCAGAATAAATGAGGAACCACTCTACAATGAGGAAAACTGTTTGCATCAAAACAAAGATTATACGTCCACAATGAGAGTTGAGGTGGTTGATATTTACTACTCTACAGCTGGCATGTCCAAAGTCCGACATGTGGGCCAAAAATCAGCCTGCAGGTTCCTTTGATAAAAATCAATAATTTGTGGCCCCTAGCATTTTCTAAAAACTATTTGTACAATTTCGTAATTGTGGTTGGCTATATTAGGTCATGGTCTATTGTAAACTTGTGGCAACTCTACCGTGTGACCCTTTTGTGACACTTTCTTCCTCATTTCTAAAATGTCAAATGTGAGTTAAAGGGAAGTTGACAGTAGAAATTAGCATATTCTAACAGTGAAATGTGAAACAACCATATCTGCCTAATAGGCAAAGAGACTATGGTTGTTTTCATGAATTCAACAAAAAGAGTGATGACCATATGAGACATGCTATCGACACAAAGCTAATTGGGAATTAGAGGTAATTTGTTAAAGTACCAGTATGTAGGTATATTTGTTTGTTTGTATGTGAAGAAATTAAAATATGTCATTGCAATGAAATGTTCATTAAATATTTCATCTGCATTTAATTTGAAGAAATTAGTTTAAAAGATGTCAGTTTGAATGGTTGACTCTCAAACAACGTTTGAACCCCCCAGCTCTAGACTTTCACTCAGGGAACAGTGTTGCCCTTAAGTTCTCTTTGTTCAAAAAAGCTTGATGGTTTATTGAAAAGTGACTGTTTCACACACAAAAACAAGTGGAGATTTTGCCCACACTTCTTTGTTCGACTCCGGAAAATCAGTTCCATACTTGAAGCTGCCCTCGGTTCATCTGAGATCAAACCGGGCTTTCCCTCTTCTCCCTCTCGCCGGCGAGAGCGACGCATAATTACGGGAGCGATAACAACCCATGTCAGCTGTTTAATGGGCTGATAACAGTGGAAAGGTGCTGGCACTTCAGAACGTCTTAGTGCTGAAGAAAGGGAGCAGCGGAAGGGATGAGAAAGTGAAGAGACAGCAACCAGTAATTTCAATTATTCATACGACTGTGTAAGCGAGCGGCGCGAGCGGAGCGCCTTTGATTTAGAGAAGAAACTGTTTTGTTAAATCTTTCAAGTGAGCCTCACCTCTGCAGGGCTGCGGCAGGAGGAAGAAGGCAGCTCTTTGTTGAGGTTCCGACTTTGGCATCACAACACTTGCAGATTAATGCAACTGTCTCTTCGCCAGAAACGACACTTTATGAGTCAGTTATGCTCCTATACAGCCAGGAATGAAGAAACATCCACTCCACGTCAACCCGCTTGCTTTGATTCACTCAAATAGTAATATATCAGACTGACACACTCTAGGATTGCTTAGGTAACCTCAGATGAATTCATCTATTGAGGATTTGCAATTAATATCGAGTAGAAACAGAGAAAAGAGATCAATTAATAAATTAATGTTTGCTAGGTATATTGACTTAAGGAAAAAAAGGTAATGTTATGATCACACCGGGTTCAGGAACACCTGTTCAAATGCCTACCTCCAAAAAATCTCGCATTCAAGTGCAGCTACAAAAGTTTCTACGACCGTTTTTGGGCTCTACATACCAAAACCAACACATTCTTGTCTCCAAGTCGTCACATATTGACGTTTGGTCAAGGACCCCTTGACATTTTGGGTGTCCCCAACTCGTCTTTTTTTGCTGTGCTTGCTGTTCCCATCAAATCATGGGTCCCCAACCTCCTGGGCGCAAACCAAAACTGGTCCAGTACCGCGAAGTCTAGCGCACCGGTACAGTAACCCACCACCGGACAAGATATGGTACCTGGCTCAAACCGGACGCAGTACCAGTTTCGAACCAGTACCAGGTTAAGGTTAGGGTACCGGTAATAGGTTTAGGGTACGGGTACTGGACACATCCTGAGGACCAGTGCGTATCTGGTAGCGTGTCTCGATGGTTGTGTACCCTTGACTTTATGAACAGCCAGTACGTCAAAAAAATGACAAGTTGGGGGGACCCAAAACGTCAAAAAGTGGGGTGCAGAGGGGTGCTGAACTATTCGTCAATATGTGATGACTTGGGGATGAGAATGTGCTGCATATTGATGTTTGATTAAGGACCCCTATGAGTCAAAAATTGACATTTGGCATTTTTTAACATGCTGACTGTTCCCATTAAATTATGGGTCTCCAACCTCCTGGGCACAAACCAAAACCGGTCCAGTACCGCGACGCCTAGCGCACTGGTACCCAAACTAGGGACAGGTACCCTGACCCTAACCTGACACCAGCAACCAACGGGACCCCACCATTTGGAACGCGAAATCTAACAGGTCCAGTACCGGGATGCAGAGCACCCTGGGACCCTAACCCAGTATCGGCTCGTGTCTGGTCCCGGCTCGTGCCCAATACTACATCTGGTACTGGTTCGGTACCTCGTCTTGTACAGTGTCCAGTGCCGGGTTAGGGTTAAGGTACCAGGTTTGAGTACCAGACGTGTCCCGAGGACCAGTCCGCATATGGTACTGCCTCCCAGGGGTTGCAGACATTTTAATTTTACGAACAGCCAGCAAGTCAAAAAACAGCAAGTTGGTGGCACCCAAAACATTAAAGTGACACAGAGGGGTCCTTAACCAAACGTCAATATGTGACGCCTTGGGGATAAGAATATGTTTACAAAACATGCAGCAATTAAACACATTAAGAGTTAGTTGAACTTCATTCAATTAGTGACATTTGGGTTGCGTTCTTTTCAAGTGAACCAATTGATGAAAATTGATCATGTAGGAGAAATTAACATGGCTTGTGCCCAACTGGAATTATATTATACAAAGTCTTTCATGAAAAGAAAAAGCCTAGAGCAAGATACACCAAATTTGCACCAGTTTGACAAAAAGTATGAATAATCAACTTCAATCAATTTGCCAATAAAAAGGAAGATCAGCTCTTAACAAGAGGAAGAGGTCTTCAAATCCAGGTCTCCAGATCAAAACTTAAAAATCATGACCATAGATGTGCCCAAGCATGTTGAGTAGATTGTAAGACATACAAAAGGCTAAAATGAGCATTTTCACTGTGGAAGATCTCACCATGAGGTTTAACCCTCGTGCTCTATATAGTGATGTGTGATCCCTCCCATGAGAAACGTGGACAGGATTTAATGTCTGCCATGGACACCAGAGAGGATAAAAAATCGTTAAAAAAAATTAAGCACACTGTCTTGTGAGGTCCAGATGACCCCACTTTTAATCTAAACATGCCCAGGACAAAAAAAGAGTTGGTGAGGATTAAGCAAATAAATTCTTGTTTGGGATATTGAGGAAGCCCCCACTTGCAAAACAAAACAGGTGACAATACAAATACAAGAAGTGCTGAAGAGTATCCGAAGACGTCAGCAACTCCAAGGGAATCACGTGCCATTCACAATTTTCTACAACTCTAGAAATACAGCCAAGACCACACTAATAGGTTCCAGTGTAGTTTCTGCAGTTTTCCAGACATTAATCCTACAGGAAATCTATGGAGGGCGCTTAGGCTCATGAGCCCTGAAACTTTAATGACTTGGAGAGGAACTGAGAAGAGTAACAGGACAAAAGATAATGCCGACCTCTGACAAACGGTTTTCCGCGTCTTGTAGAATAAAAGGATTAAATACTTCATATAACTTTAAAATTTCATTTTTTTTCCTCTTAGCTGTTAAAAACAATCTTCCAATACAAATCATCCACTTATCGCTTCTATGTTCCCAGACTAACAAGCAAAATCAAGAGGGTTTGAGTAGCTATCAATTTTGATATGAGATCTTTTGTCTTGTGTACCCCATGAACTGTGCTTATTCTACTCTTACATGTGTGTTGAGGATTTGGCTAAAAGAAAGTCAAGGTGTGAATTTTATGAACCAACTTTGCCTTTTCTTAGTGAAAATAAATTAGTATTGGTAGAGGACATTGATACAGACATTCAAAATTGGTCAGCGAAATATAATGTTTGAATGAGTGAACTATTCCGACAAAGACTGCAAAGGTTAGGACTTCCATTATTCTTTCTCTCGTTGCTTTGCCCCTCCCTCGTCATTTCTGGCCAATAGCTAAAGACATTTTTTGTCACATGAATTTGTAGAAAAGCTTTAGTTTGAAACAGAAATGTCTGGTTGATGGCAGTCAGAATACAGACCAAATGCAAAGTTCAGGATCTAATCCGGACCATATTAGGTGGACTCGGTGTGCTTCAAAAAATTATTTCGGACACGCTACACCTCCAAATGCCCCTACAATTGGAGGGGTAGGAGAAGAATTCAGATTCAGCCTCAGTCTTTACTGGAATGTTATGTTAATCTATGTCTGAGAGCACAGTGACAAGAATTCCACTTTGAGGTCATTAGTCTATTTTGAGTCTTTGTGGTTTTGGCAGAACTGGGACCACTATGACCCTTAATGACTCAAAACCCGGTGACAAAAACAAACCCAAATGTATTAGGTCAGGTATGAACAGCCGGTATGAACACATTTTTGTACTTTTAATGTACTAAAATGCATCTAAATGGGTGCACGTACCACTGGTTGGGAATCAGGACATGGATTTAGGAAGTAGCACCAACAAAAGCATGCATCAATGAGCATCAGGTCCTATCACTGTTGGCTATTCGGTCTCTTGTGTGTCACTTCAAAAGCAAAGCGAATGTCTTTTTCAGAGCTGGAAGCTGTATGACATAAAAAGAAAGCTGCGCGCCATCGCTCCTCTTTATGGAGGATCTAATAAACCTGCGGCAGCACGTGAAATATGTTGATGCCCTACAGTGTTACATCAGCAACGAGGCGAGGAAATAAACACTTCAAGGAAAGACAGATCAAGTGCTTCAGGGAAAACGCCGTAGAGGAAACCCCCCTAGCTCCCCGTGCCATCTTTTTTTTTCAAACAGAATGCGAGTGAAAAGGACCGTTTGGGAAGGCCCCCAGGCAGCTTTACAGCCTCCGCTAGTGCGGGAGTGCCTGAGAGAAAAAAAATATTCAGCTCGGTTTGGGGAAACTTTTTCAAATCTGCGCCTTTGAAGGTCGCTCAGTTTTACAAGTGACTCCTTCCCTCCCCCGGTTCATAGGCGACTCCTTCCCTCCCCTGATTTACAAGTGAGTCCTTCCCTCCCCCGATTCATAGGCGACTCCTTCCCTCCCCCGATTTACAAGTTACTTCTTCCCTCCCCCGATTTACAAGTGACTTCTTCCCTCCCCCGATTCATAGGCGACCCTTACCCTCCCCCGATTTACAAGTGACTTCTCCCCTCCCCCGTTTCCAACTCCTGTCTTTTTTGCTCTTTTTCTAGGTACGTGCTGCTGCTGTTCACCTTGTTCTTCATCCCGGGAGTGGTGATGATTACGGCTTACGGCCTGATCTCCAGAGAGCTTTACCGAGGCATTCAGTTTGAGCTGAGCCAGAACAAGGAGACCACTGGTGAGATCCCACTTAAACCCAGACCAAACCGTCAAAGGCTGCTATGGAATCCAATGAATAGGAGGAAAATGCTTTATCTGAGGTTATAAAGTTATGCAATCTCCAATTCACAGAACTTTTCTTTTTTGTTTTTTTTCTGTACAAAGTTATTTATTTCTTTCCCCCTTAGCAGAAAACCTTTTCTTGTAATACCTCTGCACCTGTGACACTCAAAATTACATTTTCTCCTTGTTTAATTTCAGCTCTGTTGAAACTCAATGGAGGGCATTTGGTTTCTATTCTAAAGAAATATGCCACAACTGATGTTTAGGATCAATAAATCTTTGGGGTTACTCAAGACTGTAAGCTATTTGGTAAATTCACCAACTTCCCTCTGGAGGAGGCTTTTCAAATTATTAAAACCTAAAAAACAAGATAGGATATTAGAGTGTAATTATGTTGGGAATGACCTGTGGAGGCGCGTAGCAATTTTAAAACCCGAATGACGTCCTCTGAAGGGTTTCCAGATTAGAGTCAAATGAGGAAAACATGATGAACATTAATTACCAACACTGAAGCGTTGAGGTGAGCCTCAGGATCAAAAGGCAAGATGCAACAGACAAAACAACATTTGTAAATGTATCACAGTCGGTCACAAAGGGAATATCCAGTCTATTTGTGAAGCCAAACCATTCCCAGTCAGAGCCTTCTTATATTTTCCTGAAAATTCAAATCGCTTCAAATAATTTAGCTTCTTATTATCTTTACCAAAGGTGGCTTTTTTGATGGTCCACTTTGTTTGGTAGCTGTGGATCAAACAACCCAACCCTTGTTAACTTGAAAACGAGGTACAGGGTCTAGATACAAATGGCCTTTGGTGAAGTGTAGTTCAACATAAGTGACGGAACTTCTGAGAACAATTTAGTAAGTAAAAACAAGCCACAGCCTCCTTAAGGACGTCCTAGGTCAGCTTTACTAGCGCTCCGAGTAACAACAACATGGCTAGCTGGTTTAGCTTCCATCGAGCTAAGACGCGCTTCCAGCTGTTCCAGCCTGGACAGCAAGTCTGAGATCAGGCTACAGTTAACACAACGACCATTGTCTTCACAAATGCAACATTTTAAATCTTGTAAGTGTATGACTTAAAAACACGTACATTTACAAGAGAAAAAGTCATAAATTTACGAGAAAAAGGTCATATCTGTTAAATTACGAGAACCGTCATAAGTTTGACATTTTAAATCTTGTAAATGTATAACTTTAAAACATGTAAATTTACAACTAAAAAAAGTCATACATTTTTGAGAGAAGACACAAAAGTTGTCTGTTAGGGCCATGTTAGAAGCAGAAAGACATCGTTTAGCTTTATGTCTGGATAGGTTTTAAAAACAATACAACTCTCAATCTTTGAGGGATTTAAAATCAAATTATTATTAGCATTACACCATTGAAATGAAAATGCCAGAAAGTGGGTAGTAGTAGTTCTTGTCTTTCATGAAGGCAGAAATTTTTCGAAGTGCAGGAATATTGCTAATCTTCTAATTTAAAATTTACATTTATGACTCGAATTTCTTAAGAAAACCTTTTGTTATTTTTCATAACCCAAATACTCATAATTTCTTAGCTTTTTTTGGGCCATTTACAAAATGTATAAGTTTTTGTCGTCCACAGCAGAAATTGAAGAATTTTCCGCAGCGTTAAGGTGCATTATTGCGCGTGCATATCACCTTACATATAATATACAGTTATTTACGTTTTTATTTTTAAAGTACAACAGAAGTATTTATTTTGAAACCCTTCGAAATCAATGTGATTGGAAATAGAACTCTTGCGTAAACCTTGTATTGGGGAAGAACGGACATCAGACTTGACATGATAGAGGGCATGTAGCCATTCCAATCGATTGACGTTCTAGTTTTTTTTCCCAATGCAACGGAGAAACAACGCAAGATGTACCACAGACGGACCAGTGTAAATTAGCCTTAAGACAATTGGCGATCTGAAATTTCATCCATAGACTTAACTATCCAGAATTCTGTATTGGATATCTCTTCAAAGGAATTTCCAGAGTAGCCAAAGCACAATCCTCTCTATAGGCATTCTAGTCAATAAGCTCCTACAATGGTTGACGGAACCTTGAACTATCATTGTAGGAAAGTCTTCAGTCTTACTGTGAAAGAATCTCTCTCTGCCGCTTGAATCTATTACCTCATGGTCACAGGTGAGGACAACTGAAAGGAAAACTCATTCTGACCACAAAAGGTATTTTGGGAATTCAAGAAAACGGTGGTTCTTGCCCCACATCGTTGTCTTCAAAATGAGATCAAATCCTTAAACAATGGACGATGTTCCTATTACATTTTTTCCCACAGATTTAATATTTCTTGGGGCCGTTTTAATGAATCAAATCTGCATTTGAAAAATCCCATGAAATCAGAAGCAGCTGAGATAATTAAACTCAAGGTTATTAATCCACAGATGTACCGAATTCAGGGCATAAGAGGGCGCAAACCAAACCAGTAGGATAAAAAGCAAACTGGGTAATAAAAATCCTGAGGTTATGACTGAACCTGAAACCTGCTATGACTCCAGACCGTGAGCCTAAACCAAACCAGAGAGAACCCAAACTGATTCTGACTCGCGCATCAGCGAGACGAAAAACTGCTCCCTGAAGACGACAGCTCTCATAAAGCGGGAGATTCTCCTACGTCTGGTCGTTGGATTTTATTTGAGCCCGTTAGAGCTGAAGCGCGCAGCGTCTCCTCACAGAATGATGCTGCTCAGCAGTGCTGATCCTCACAGCTTTACAGTTATTGGTGTGGACGGCCCTTAAAGATTTTATTTCCCTCTGGAAATCCTTGAAAACAATATCGTCCAAGAGCGACTTTAGTCTCACTGAAGAAGTTTTCCATCCTTTCAAATTACTTTCCACTCTCCCTCCTGGGGACGGGATTTGAAAGTATTCTCCAGAAGGAATTAAGGAGAAACGACCTTGTTTGAGCCGTGTCTAAATCCGGTCTTTTTGCGCTTTATCTCAGTGGGATGGTTCCTGCCAGTCGGCAAATTTAAGCGAGCCCAACTATGGAGAGATTGGGTAGACACCCATAACTATAGCCACTTTAGAATACATTTATTTGAGATTCATAGAAGCACTGAAACACTCAAAGGAGTCTTTACAGAAATCTATAACATCAGAACGTTAGCTCCAATGTTGACATTCTTTTGACTACAGTAACTCTTCAACTGCAATTAATGCCATTCCAGAGGATTCTGAATGGGACAAATCCAGCCTTGCGCTAATATCCTAAAGTAGTGAAGTGGTGATGCAATTAATGTAAATTTGATGATTCTGTCATGGAGAAAAGTGGCTTTCCTCCACGTCAGACGGATTCACCTTGATTAGGGTAATGGTTGGTCAAAGAGGGTGTGACTTACATTGGTGATATTTCCTTTCACATCTCCCACCCTATTAACTGATAGAGAACAGACTGAATGCAAGCAGAGTACATGAAGATAGCTGTCCAAAACGCTAATATAGTTGGAACTTCTTCCTCTGAGGACAGCCGCATAGCCAGCCAGGTGCAGCACTGGCGGCTAAATGTTCTGCTCACTAAGGCAAATATTAAACATCAGCTTTATCAAAATGATGGTCTTGTTGATCTTACTAGTACACTTTTGAAATTCTACTTAATACATAGAAAAGAGTATGTATGTATACCTATGTACTGTAGGTATGTACGTACTGTATGTATTGGATGTACTGTATATATATATATATATATATATATATATATATATATGTGTATGCATATTTACCTACCTATGTACTGTATGTATGTACTTTTATGAATGTATGTATGTATTTACATATGTACTTTCTGTATGTACGTATATATATATATATATATATATATATGTATGTACTGTATGTGTGTACTGGATGAATAGAATGTACGTATGTACTGCATGTATGCATGTACTGTATGTTTGCACTGTATGTACTGTATGTATGAATGTACTGTATGAACAGGATTTATGTATGTACTGTATGTATGTACATGTGTCTGTATGTACTGTCTGTACGCATGTGTATGTACATATGTATGTATATACTGTACAGTATGTATGTATGTACTGTCTGTACATATGTATATATGATCTGTATGTATGTACAGTATGTACTGCATGCACTGTATATGTATGTATATACGTACATACGTACTGTATGTACTTTCTGTATGTACATATATGTATGTACTGTCTGTGTGTATGTACGTACTGTTAATACTGTACATATTCCACTCCATACATACATACTCAGTAAACAATATTATAGTTTTTGAGATTTTCTTCATATCCTTCACAGGTCACAAGAACGGTCTGAGCCGGGCGATGATGGGGTCAAACGATGACGATGACGGCTGCTACATCCAGGTGTCCAAAAAGCCTGCGTTTGCAGTAGAGCTCCCCACGCTCTCCGCATCGTCCAGCGCAATTCAGGCCAAGACCGAGCGCGCCCGTAGTAACACCTCAGAGGCCAAACTCCAAGCCAAGAGGCGAGTCATCCGCATGCTGATGGTGATTGTAGCTCTCTTCTTCGTCTGCTGGATGCCTCTGTACTCCGTCAACACATGGAAGGCCTTTGACGACAAGTCGGCCTCCAAAGCCCTGTCGGGGGCCCCCATCTCTTTCATCCACCTGCTGTCCTACACCTCCGCCTGCGTCAACCCCATCATTTACTGCTTCATGAACACTCGTTTCCGCAAAGCCCTGCTGTCCACCTTCGCCTGCTGCTGCCGCCGCAGCCGCCTGTGCCGCCGGTGCTGGTGGCGCAGGAGGAGGGAGGGGGAGGATGGCATCAACGCCGCCTCTATGGCCACCTCCATGGTGACCTCAATGTCCAAGTTCAGCTACACCACCGTCAGCAGCGCCGGCACCTGCTGAGCCCCAAGGAGGCTGGGGTGGTCTCATCATTGGCCGTCAGCGGCCGTCATGTTGTGCACCATCTGTTTTCCCCCCGACTTCCATTTCTCACTCCTAATGTACTTTGAGTCACGCGCTGAGTGAGATCCAAGAAAAAGGTCTCGTTCAAATTTGATGTGCAAGGCGGAAAAAAATAACCTGCTGCTCGAGTTTAGTGACATTCTTTTACAGTCATTGGCAGCAACTGCTTTACTGGAGAGAACATCAAGTGCCTGTGCGCCTCGTGTAGCTTTGTTTGTCTTGATTCTGTGTTCTCCTAATGAGACGAGTACAAATATAAAGACAGTGTACAAAAATACCAGCTTCTACTGTTGTAACCATTGATAAATGTTTTGATAAAACCATGCAACTGAATTATTTTTAGTTTCATTCTTTCCAAGTGTCGGGAAAAAAAAAAAACCCAAAAATATATGTATATAAAAGAAGGCTAAAAATTGTTTTTTTTAAATGCATGCTGTCATTTTCATTTGATAAAACTTCCCTGAATGTGATTTATTTTCTTTCTTTTCCAAAGACTTACCAGGTCAAATCACGACCAGAGCCCCTTCGTTCTGTGTGTACGTCCACCTGGTGTCCGATCCATGTCATTAATAATGCGTTTGTGGTCCACCGCCAGGCTGTCAAAATGATCTATATCTGACATTTTGGGAGCTGGGATGGAGTGACGGGCTCCCAGAAGAATGCTCCGAATGATGAATTTATGTTGGGGTATAAACACTGATAAGGATGTTTCTGAGAATGTGCAGAGCTGTCTTGTAGGGAGGAAAAGAAAAGTCTCTTAATTGTTGAGCTTTAACAGATGCATGCGTATTTGTGCACATAAAACAACAATGAAAAAAAGTTGCAAGATTCAAGACAATAAAACTTTGTTTGGGAAAAGTATGCATTGATTTTATATCCACATCCTGGGAACTGGGATTATAGTGTATTATAGTGCAGTACTTTTGACCAGAAGTCATGAGATTGGCCAATCTAGGAGAGATTTTGTTAAATGGGACCAATTCCTTAAAGTTGCATAATGTCTGATGTAAAAGTTTTGTAGGACACGAATTTCATTTACGCAGTGAGTCAAGGGTCCAACACCTGCTGTCACAAACAGGTAGACAGCTGGTTCCACGTGCAGCAGGTTTATTAGTTCAGACAGGAACTAAGCACAACTAAAAGTCCACAAAGCTAAATCAGGGTCAGACAAGTAGAAGTCAGTCAGGAGCATCATGAATAGTCTGAGTCCAGGTGAGGGTCAGGGCAGGCGGAAGGCAATCAGAGATAAAGCAGGGTCAGGTACACAGAGGATCATGTCCAGATAGAAACGCTCAGTAACAATGATGAGTGGCACAAACAATACTACGCACTGAGTGAGGCTCTGTGCTAAAGTGTCCTGTGGGTGATTGGCAAATGAGAGTCAGCTGAGCAGCATCCACAAACTGTGCGCTGGGGTTTCCGGGAGATGTCGTGCAGTCAGTACTCTGGAGATGGCTCCCGTCGGTGGCCAGAGAACAAGACAGAGCTTTGACTCCTGACAACTGCGGTGTCTCTAGTCCAGGTCTAAAGGAAGACGCCACCATTTCAAGCAGTTTACCAATAAACACAAGGAATTTTGCTCATGCTGTTATTAACAACTGTCAGATATTTTGGTGTGTTTTGTAGACCAAAACATTTGCAGTTCAATGACGTGATTTTCTGAACAATTGACATGAATCATGGCCCTGTAGATTTATATACTAGATCTGTACCACCAGTTCAAAGTTTTTGATTCCTTGTCCACCAAAACACTCCTTTCCATCCCTGCAAACTGTGCAAGAACGTAATTTTTCTACCGTATCCGAGCATGGAATTGACAGACAAATCCACGGTTCTTTGGGTCAACAGCCAAAAGAGGATAAACCATAATGTCAATGCCAGCATAAAAGTTTATGAATAGTACATAAAGGAAAGGGATGTAGCTTATCCTACATACACACCAGGCATGTGTTGTGCCTTCAATAATGCACTGAACGCAGGTTCTTGAACGTGCCTTTAGCATTGGGTGTTCACACTGGACTGTCACTACCCGATACTAGCCCATGTACTTAGAGTTGGAGAAGACTTGGTGCAAAATGTTGAAGTGGTACAAATCTCACAAATCTTGCTCCCGGGTTTTTCTGTCACAGTACTATTTCGACACGAGAAAGACTGGCCGGACACAAACCACAATCATTAGTTTCTCCTTCAAGATCAATTTTCAATTTGGTACTTCCATCAATTAAACAGGACACTACCCATATTTCACTACTAAATCCTGATGGGCCGCAGATCAACTGGTTTAACTTTTAGCATTTAGAATTTTTCATTTAAAATAGTCCCTTGAACGCCCGTCACCAAGGGTGGTGTGAACATAGTATTAGTCTGAAACACAAGAAAAAAAAATCTTTGGACTATCTACAATTTAACTGCTGCTGGGAGTTACAATAATGTCTATTATATTTTGTTGTTGTTCACTTTTCGGCTAATCCATTCAAGGGTCGCCACAGCGAAGTAGCTTTCAATGCTGTGCGCTTGTGGTTTGGACAAAGAACCTTATCCTGGCTAGGGACCGGCACAAAGACGCCGAGACTTGGGCCCCCTTGAGGATACATCGTTAGGAAATAGCGCAAAGGGTCTTGCCAAGGGATGAAGCTCATTGTGCACCCTGAGAATCAGATTTCCCATGTGTCAGTCCTGCACTTAACCAACTGAGCTTTCCAACTAAGGTATAGTCCAAGAATAGGCAACCCCAGGCCTCGAGGGCTGCAGTGTTTGGAGGATTTCCAAATATCCAAGTCCTACTCATCACTGACTACCTGGTTCAGGTGTGTCCAGCCAATTAGAACATGCCAAAGTAGGGTATATTGAAAGACACAGGAATGTGGCCTCGAGGCCTGCAGTTGCCTATCCTTGCTCTAGTCTATTCTATCTTTATTCACAATTTTCAGAAACCGCCTTGGTTTTAAAGACCAAATCATGGATTTAGAGTTCTATGAAGTTTTCTGAAGTGGATATCTTCAGATTTGTAATAAGTAATGATGGCAACAAAAACCTTTGTTGTTCTTTTGATATGGGATATGTTGAAACAAACTTGACATGTTTTTACAAAAATGTTCCATCTTCATCAGTCGTCACCAGATGAGAAGAAGAACAAAGAATTTATTAGAACTATATACTATAAACTTCATCGCATTGAAGAAACAATGGCATCTTTCAAAGGCAGATTTTAGTCGAGTTCTAGATTTGTGTCTCTGATTGTCTTCTTTTCCCATGTTTGACAGTAATCTCAGCTTCCCTTCAAGTCCATGTAGCAGACAGATGAGTGAATTCCACTTAGGTAAGGTACTGAACCATAGCACACTCGGACAATGAAAGCTCAAATTCTACGGCTATTTCTCTGCTACATAGAACCTATAGTGCCATCTGGTGTTTGGTGGTGTTAATAGAAAGAAAACACACAGAAATGAACATCTTGACAAAAGTCTGGTGCCAGGCAACAATCACCCATCACAAAGGGCTCCAAATGAGGAATTTGAATGTTTTGCGTACCTAACATATTTTTTGGATTTGTAACTTGGAACCAATAATGCCGAAGCTTCAGCAGAATTTATTTCCTTATATACGCTGTAATAGCTCTGACCAGTGAAAATTGCTTTGCTTGGAAGAACCATCAAGGACGAGACCTTGAGACATTGTTGTACGTTTTTTTTGTTGGATACTCATAAAAATGCTGAACCTTCAGTTAAAGAAATATATTCAATGGTAAGCAGACCTTACAAAAAGAAATGTCAGACATGGTGAGGAAAAAAAAGATGTATAAAGAACACGGCACACATCATGAAAAGTTAATAGAATACCTACTTGGAAAATGTGTGTCGATATTTCTTTGTTGTTTAATGTTGTGCATTTGCTCAAGCTGTCATGTCCATGAAAGAAAAAATGTATGACATGAAACTAATAAAAAAACAGAAAAGAACTGGAGTAACTTTCCTTCCTGTTTGCTCTTTCTGCTTTACCCAACGTTCAGGTCCCTGTGACCTTAAAAGGTTCTGTGTCTGACAAGATCCTTCTATCTTGTGACAAAGCATTCATATTTCTATAAAACTCATAGAAGATCCATTGATAACACTTTAATACTGAAGCTATCGTAGACAAAATAACAGGCTCTACAAATTACCATAATCCTGCGTTCACACTAAACGCGATTCACGCAGCAGAGATGGACAGTTTCATTGTTGGGTCAATGGTACAGATGTGATCTGAGATGGGGAGAAACTCTGAATGATCTCATGAACCCAAACATGGAGAAGTGATTACCAATGTTTTTGTAGAGCCTTTTAATATAAATAAACCTGATCTCTCAACATCATCCATGTCTTCCATGCATTGTAAATGAGATAAACACAGACACCACTCCATGTAGCGATCAGGATGAAAACATCTGATGGAGACAAGAGATTTTTCTGTGAAGCGCAAGAAAGTCGTCCAACGCAAATTTGTCATGCGAACCAAGTTCCATGTGAACCATTTTAAATCTTTGTCCACCTATTAACAAAATTCTAATGGATTCTGAAGCTAAGAAAAGCAGATTTTGCTGACATAAAACAAAACGTATTTTCTCTGTTGGTTTAAGTTATATATGTAAAACAGTCGAAGATTTACGGTAGTTGGAAGAACGTTATGAGGGGCCATACAAGACATAATTCCTTAGGAACCACTCACATGCATACATTCTCACTCTCGCACACATATGTACTCACTCATTTATAGTATATATTAGGGGTCTGCAACATGCGGCTCCAGATACACATGTGGCTCTTTTATCTCTCCATGGTGGCTTTTTGGCCAAACATAGAATAAGTCAGTAAGACTGCTGACCTAGCCGTGTCGACCGTCGGAGTCAGCAACTCCCTGCTAAAGGCTGCCCAACCAAAACTACCTAAAGAAAAACAAATAAACAAAGCTCACAAACTAAGAATACCAAGATCCAACCCCAAACTAAAATAACAAAACCCAGCAATGTAAGACTGCTGAGGACAAAGAGAGTATAACTACTGTACCTTTTATGCATGAATTTGTTTGTTTTTTATAGTCTTACTTGGACATTGAGTACGTAATAATACACTATTCTATTCTATGCGGCTGCTTCTAGGTTTTGATCAGTAGAAAACTAGCCCAAATGGCTTTTTTACTCTTAATGGTTGCCGACCCCTGTACATATGTATGTGAGAGTGAGAAAGTATATATGCGAGTGGTTCAGAATGTAAAATGTCTTGTACGGCCCGTCATAGAATGTCAACAAAAGACGTAAAGCTACAAAGTTAAAAGATCAAAGATGTACCAAGAAAACCAAGAGATTATCAGCTTCAAAGTATTAGCCGTATGTAAGTGCCAAAATCTAGCTGCACATTTTAAAGCAATTCCACTTTTTTTGTTTGAAACATCAACTTTGAAAATGTATTCTAGGGCCATCCTTGACACATCCCGGGGCTTCAAACCTCCTGAACCGTGGCACCTTCCTGTGATCAAACAGAACCGTAACTGCACCAAACCTTGATTTCACCTTTTCAGCTGCCATGAAGTGTGTGCCTCCCCAAGATTAACAAGCGAACATATTTGACAGACCTGGCCGTGAAATCTGCCGGCACTGATGCTCTAAATGCACACCGAATACTGATGGGTTGACTGTAGAAAGTGATTAGTGGCACAGGGAGTCGTCACTCGTTTCAGAGCAAAGGCCGAGTTTTCTCTGTTGCGTTCTACGGATTCTGCTGCGGAGCTGCCAATTAGTTCAGGCTTTTACCTAACAAAGTGTTTTTTAATGGGACTTTTTCCCTGCAGTGCTCATCTAGAGCCTTCGACTCTCCAACTCTGACAACAAAAGACCTCGCTAACATGGCAGCACTGAAGGGCTTTGATAAGAGTTCCAAAATTCCTTACAAAGAAAGGCGCTCAGAGCGACATGTGCGATAAATGTCAGGTTGTACGGCTTGTAGGAGACAGAACAGAAGCGGGGAAAGTGCCAAATTTTGGGGATCCAGTTGGCTTTTAGCTAAAAACTAACGCTTTAACCTTTTAATAGTGGGACTGTACAGAGTAATACATGATATTTTAAACCATCTAATTTCAACAGATTCAAAAAACTTTAAAAAATAGCTTTGCACTGTTGTGTAACACTTAAGAGTAGTACGAAACTTTTTACAATTTTGGAATTTGTTGAAATTATGTTAATTGTGCAAATGGTTGAAGAATTACGATGTTTAAGGGTTCACTTTCTATTCTGTGTATTTGACATTACGTCTGTATACTTGTCATAGAATCTTTGACTTTTCTGTTTAAACTTGAATTTTTCTTTCAATGCGAACAGGCTACGAAAAGTTTTCTGCAATTGCGAAATATTAAAAAGTAAAACTAACGTAAAAAACATAAACACACAAGCGCGAACATTAGTGAGGAAAAAAAGTATGGCTTCTGTAGAGCAATGAGTGACTTTTGTGCCATCATAGTGCGAACAAAAGTCAAAGTTTTGAGATCAAATTTCCTAAATTGCAAACAAAACGTAAACGTTTCATGAGTTAGCGCAAAGCTGAGCATGAGGGGATACGGCATCTCCTTCAGGTCAAAAAGTGCCACTGCAGTCAAAATCATGAGACAATAGCACCATCTAGTGGACATAACTTTCAACTGTGCTACATACATTTAGCCTATGCAAACAGTAATAGAAAACATCTTATTGAACATGTTTTCGACAACCTGAATTTGCAACGCATTCTCACTCCCACCTCATATGGATGTAAGGTTTGGGCCCCCTTCGCATCACTTTTTGATGTTTTGGGAGCCCCCAACTCGTTAAATCAGGGCTCCCCAACCTCTGGGCCGCGAAACTGTACCAGTCTGAGGGCCACAGATGCTAATCAGGGGTCCCCAACCCTCGGGATGTGAACCGGCGCCAGTACCGAAGCGGCATCAGTCCATTACCAGGACGTGGACCAGACTGGTACTGGTATCCTAACCCTAACTCTGTTCCAGTTCCACCCTAAAAGTCAGAAAGTGACGTTCGGCAGTGAGAAAGTGAACTCACGGATTGTGAATGATGTCCTGTCGGTGTCCAGTGTGAACCCAAAAACCAATTTCCCAGTAAAAATGAGCAATGTTTCATCAATTATTCTGAGGATCAGATTTTCATGGACGTTCATTCATAATTTCCTGTTTAAAATATTGCCATGGCGTTGCTATGAATAATTTTGCAGCCCATCAGGAAGAAGGGAACGCAGACGGCTTCACCGGCAGAGTAATTTATTTGCGCTAACCAGGGTGATCCAGTAGTTTATTGCTGGTGTGGCGCGTGCTGACAGCTTGTGGCACGTTTCGCCGCTTTCGCGTTCGGTCCGTTTCGCGTCCTCGCATTATGCTCCTCATCCACCTCCCTCTGCTCGGCTTTTGGCGGCAGAGGCGTATGAATACATGAATGACAATGGCTCGCGGGTGACAGCTGAGGATTTGCAGAAGCACCTTCGCCGTGCAGTTGTGCTCACAGACAGACAATTGGCGCCCAAAGATCTGACAGAGCTCCTTGTGTAAACACTTCCCCTGACAGATCAGACTGTGTGTGCTTCTGTATCAACAGCAGAACACAACGGCTGCTTTCCAAGTCATTTTTTGAGGAAATCAAAAAAGCATTTGTTGAGGTGAAAGCTTTGCTCATATTTTAGGTTGATTCCAACATTTTTCCATCTATTTGATGGTGTTGGCCTCAACTTTTGGGTTTGGTTGAATGTGTAATGCTACACCGGGCTTAGAAATGGATGTTAAAGTGACCACTTCCAATTAAAAAGTCTAAACACACGTATATATTGTACATGTTTAAGGCTTCAGCGTTCAAAACTCTGACATTCGCACTGGATGTGATGTGATTGCCGTGGCGGGGGCGTTAAGTTTCAATGTTAAGTCAATATACAGACACTATCCGAGGTCTTGCGATGCAACTCAGGTGTTGAGCAACCAATCAGGGACTCAGAATTGGGCATGTGATGCTTTCAGTGACTCGATCAAAGGAAAAAAAAAAAAAAAAAAATCCAAGATGGCCGCTCAATGTGAGGGTTTTTGTCCCAAACTTCCATCCATTTCCTCAACCCGCTGGGGTTACCCAGGGTTACCGGAGATTGTCCAAGGAACTTTTGACCATGGCGGGATACACCTTGCACAGGTTGCCAGCCTATTAAAGTTTAAGTCCCACTATTTGTCACGCACCTGAGTGTGTGAAGCTTGTTCTCAGCATTTGACCCATCCCCTGGGGGAGCGGTGAGCTGCTGACAGAGCCGCGCTCGTGAACCATTTCGTGGTTTATCCATCCATCCATCCATCTTCTTCTTCTGCTTCATCCGGGACCGGGTCGCGGGGGCAGCAGTCTAAGCAAAGATGCCCAGACTTCCCTCTCCCCGGCCACTCCCTCCAGGCGTTCCCAGGCCAGCCGAGAAACATAGTCTCTCCAGCGTGTCCTGGGTCTTCCCCGGGGCCTCCGCCCAGTGGGACATGGCCGGAACACCACACCAGGAGGCGTCCAGAAGGCATCCGGATCAGATGCGCGAACCACCTCAACTGGCTCCTCTCGATGCGGAGGTTTAACCCCCAAATCAAATAATGCTGGGAATCACTGGGTCCCACTTTTACAGTCTTTGGTCTGACTCGGCTGGGATTTGACCTTCCAATCTCAGGGCGGACACTCTACCACAAGACCACTGAGCTGGTAACAGAGCCCATGCCGGGAACTATTGAGCCCGCTACGCTAGCAAGTTTCCCGGTGGACAGCATAGCTGCGGGTCCCTGGACAGTGGAGCTCGCCGTGTTGGCCCGCCGGCTGTTGGCTGCCTGGCAGACGGAGAGCCGTTGCAAGAGCCATTTCCACCAAATCCATGGGCTTATGATGTTTTCTTATTTTCATCAAGACAATAATAAAAAACACTCTCCAGTTTTATGGTTTTTTTTTCCCATCTCAGGATAATAGTCAAATTGGGCCCCAGACAGACGGAAATAATGTTTAAAACGGCCATCAGGAGTGAAGTACACCGCACTGGGAGAGACTCTGAAGGATCTGGTGAACCCAGACACAGTGGACGTGGTGTCCGGCACCACTTTAGAGCTCTCCAAAACCAACAAATTACCACTCCCAATTCGTTCGTGTGGTTCGGGCCCCCTCCAGGTCACGTTTTGGGTGTCCCCAACTTGTCGTTTTTTCGACGTGCTGGCTGTTCCCATTAAATCAGGAGTCCCCAACCTCCAGGCTGCAAACTGGAACCAGTCTGAGGACCGCTTTGTACCAGGCCACAGACAATAATCAGGGGTTCCCAAACCGGTCCAATCCCGGTACCCTGACTCAATACTGGTTCTGGCTCCATTACCGTGTCTTGAGGGACATCAAAAAGTGACATAGAAGGGGGTCCAAACCATACGTCCATATAAACCCAAGCTACTCACTCAACATCATCATGTTTTCATGATGTGGAAAAGAATGAAGTCCAGAATAACTTTGGCAATAACTTTTGGCAACGAATTTGACCAACGTCAAAAGGGAGGCGACAGATGCAAATATGACACACAAATCATCTCTGGTGTGAATACACCATAAGACCATTTTCAGGCTCTATGTAAAAAAACGTGTGACCACTGAACGTTCGTTAAAAACTTAGATTTGGCAGCGACGTTTGTGTAGTCTATTTTTCAAAACACGGAGGTACCAACCGTTTGAAAATGGATCTTGGAGGACAGATTAATATTTATGGTTTGTGTCCTGTTGGAATGATACGACACTAAGTCTTTCATGTATCGGAATAGAACTGTGAAAGAAAAAATATGCAAGATTTGCACCACTTCCACAAGTCTCTCCCAAGTGTGAGTACATTCGCTAGTATCTGGTCCAACAGTCCACTATGAACATCGTATGCTAAAAGCGTGTTCAAGAACATTTGTTTAGGGTGTTCTTGAATGAACATCATTACAGTAAACATTACTTTATCTATTTTCAGGGATTCATCAATTCATTTTTCAGTTTGGCTCTTGTTGTTGCAATTCTGATAAAACACTAAACATCCCAAACAACAATTAGGAAAAAATGTTGGAAAACTTTCAACTCTATGCAAGTAAAAGTAGTTTAGCAAAAGGTAACTTTGCAAAAAGTATGTCTAAAGATTTCTGAAACTTCGCTGTGATTTCCGTTTGTAATTTGTCATTATTTCAAAAAAGACCATTAGATACTGAGCCCTGCTGTTTAGGATGATCTCACAAAGGATTTCACCCATCTTTACTCATCAAAGCTTCACCCATTCCAGCTTCTCTTCCTAACCCTAACCTGGCCACCATCTCCAGACACAATGATCTCCTAGTTTCTGGTATGATAACAATGTTAGATCAAATATTTAGTCTAGAAGTTCGATGTTAGAGCGGCCGACAGTAGTAGAACCAGAGGCAGGAGCTCTGAAATGTGAAGAATTCATCAGAAAAAGGGATGAAACCTGACATCAAAGCAGAGAAACATGAAGGAAAGTTACAAAGAGTCACGAAAAAATTTACGAAAATGTACAAAATTAGCAAAATAAAAAAAAAGAATAAAAGTCTGAAACTAATTCCATATAATTTACAAAAGCATAAAAAACTAAAAAATACGAAAACAAATGAATAGAACTAATTCAATAAAACGAACAAAAAAAATAGTGTGTAGGAAATTATACTGCCACCTAGCTTATAGGAGTGTAATTGCAGGGACATAACAAAAAATAAAGTAAAGTATTCACATATGACAGAACAGTCAGTTTCACAATATAAGACGTTTTATATTACAAAAATGACATTTATTCATTTATTTTTTAGCTTTTCCGAGTTCAGTTTAGTCTCTTAAAATATATATATTTAATTCCTGAAAAGTTTCATAGCTTAAAGCTAACAAATAAAAAAGACGGTCAATTGAAATGACTTTGCCTCTCAGTTATTCATAACGGCTCCCTGGAGCAGAGCGGTGTCAAATATAGATATATATATATTAGAAAAATCCTCCTCGCTTGGATGTGTCATGTTGTCCCTTTCACAGACTTATTCAAAATGACAAAAGCTCTTATTTGGTGCTTTTTAACCCAGAGTACAAGAGGAAAAAGAAATTGCTTTCAGGCTGCCTCACCAGCAAGAACCGGCGCCCATCTTCTGCTCAACCTGCTTTAACGCGGCTATAAAGAACAACGACACTGTAAAAAATGAAAAATTGAATCAATTAACTAAAAATATGTAATGTGTTATATATTTATCAAATCAAATGTTTAAGTTGAGTAAACCACCAACTCAAAATTGTCATTTGATAAAAACTAATATGTTTAAATGTAACAAATTTACATATTTTTTATCAAATTGATCAAGTTTTTCACTTTTTAAAGTGTAGTTAGGGTTTATTTGCACTGAAAGGAGCTTTTATGATGATTGGTAATTTAACAATTCAGCGATTTTACATGTTAAAAAGTTGTTTTTTTAGGCCTGTAAAGTAGTTTATAAGACTTTATTGTGAGTCACCTTGCAGTTTGGTTTACTGAGTGAGCTAAAAAAAAAAAAAAAGGCATCTAATGTTGTGAAAATAAGAAGAACAAGTAAAAAACAGAGCTTCCCCAGCGATCGCTTTTCAGTGCCAGTCCAAACCCACAGGAGATGAGACCGGAAAAAAAGGAAAAATATGCCCTCAGGAAGTTGAGACGCTCATTTCACGCGCCAGGATGGGGGAGCGTTGCCGCGGCAACGCGCCCAACAACCACTTTCATCAGTCGTGGCGGAGCGAAGACGTACGAGCAGAGACGTTTTGCTTTCATCCGACAGAGATGTGGATCACGGCCCCGCGCGAAGGAGCGGAGAGAACCGGCGCCGCTGCTGCTTCTTTCCTCGGGCGGAGCAGAAAGGCTTCTGAAATATTTACACATCCTGCAGAAAATAAGCTACATTTCCTGAATGTTAAACGCAGCTGTTGTTTACTGGTGTAATGGGTATCTGCTGTGGGCTTCAGCGTCCTTAAGTGATGTAAGTTTTCATTTCTGAATAATTAAAGTTTTCTGTGCCAGACCAACAGCATCAACCTAAAGCACAACGTGGCAAAGTCAAGGCCCGGGGGCCGGATCCGGCCCACCGGGTAATTATATCCGGCCCTCCAGATCATTTTATTTTATTGTTATTGATCTTATTTGTAACTTGTATAATTTTGACAAAATATATTTTTATGGAGAGTAAAATATTATTTAAGGTTTAAGTCGATTTTTTTGGAATAATATTCCTGCCTGTTTTATTCACATTTATGGTAAAAACTTATGTTTTCAAGTTTTAAAAGTTGGAATTATGTTGCTTTGTGGACTATTTTGGCACTTACCAAAATTTTATAGGCTAATTTGGAGTTCAGCTAATATTTTAGCTACATGCTAGCTGTTTAGGCTAATTTAGGCTTCTTTTTTTTCGTTTTTTAGGGTGTTTTGGAGTTAGGCTAACATTTACAT
>NC_050513.1:8650325-8674419 GCF_002922805.2 Oryzias melastigma
GGATATTTTGAAGTTTAGCTATTTTTGCAGCTACATGCTAGCTGTTTTGGCTAACCTAAGTTTTTTGTTTGTTTTAGGCTAACTAATATTTTAGCTGGCTATCAGTTACAGCATTTTCAGCCATCAGCACTAGCATCTTCAGCAGCCAAATTCTTCTTACAGCATTCACACCAACGTTATTGTAGGTAATGCTTTATATCTAGTTCATAATCATGTTAAAACGTTTTTAAAGTTTTAAAAATGTAGTTTTGTTTTAAATAAACATATATCCTGTTCAGCCCACAACCAAGGTATGTTTTTGGATTTTGGCCCCTTGTGGGATTGAATTTGACACCCCTGATTTAGTCTTTTTGCTCTTCTTTTTTGTTTTTTATCAGAATGTATTATATTAATAAAGTATTAAAAATCAAAACAGACATTTTTGTTGCAGACAATAAAGAAACATTTTTTTGTATTTATCAAATTAATACATCTTTTTTTTTTTTTTTTTTTTTCCAAAAAACCAATATTTCAGGTTGATTTGTAAAAGTTGTTTTATCAAATCGTATTGACCCCAATTTGGCTCCATACACATAGTGAACAAATGTTTAACCTTTTTCCAGCACAAGTTTTTGCTTCCAGAGACTAAAGTCTAACTATTACAGTGTGTGTGTGTATTTTCTTTATTTTTCACAAATATTTATCTCATGCCATCGCTAAGTTTAAATGAGCGGAGGGAGCTCAAACAGCATTTTTTGTCTGCTCCTGATTCACAATTTGAATAAATAAATACTCAGAAATGCATTTATTCATTTTAATTTTCTTTATATATGTCCTCCATCATCAGAAAATGCCTAAAGAACATGTTAAAAACACCCTAATTATCAGAGTGAGTCTTTAACAAAGGTTTTTCCTCTAAATGTTCTCTTCCAGAACTGTTCCCAGCTTCAACCATCTTGTGTGGTTTGCGTTCTGTTTGGTTGCAAATCCCCAAAATATTAGTTTGTGTGCTCCCTCTCCTCCAGAGTTCAGTAATGGCGTCCTCCATGAGACAGCAGAGGAAAGGATTTTCTGTTTTTCTCTTCTTTCCAATCTACTGACTGCTGAGTGACAAAACTCAGAGTTTGCGACCCTGGACTTTGGTGAATCCTTCATCTCCTTTTCTAGCTCCTCTTCCTCATAACACAGAGGATAATAGTCTCTGTGGAAGACTACTATTTCCTAAGGAATGTACGGCAGAGGGCATCTAAATGTGACTTCTACCGTTTTATCTAACGTAGAATACATTAGCCGCTCGTCTACGCTGCTGAAATATTTAAGTGAGGCTGGAAGAAGGATAGCTGCTCATATGGCCTTGAGCCGGTCATTACAAAACCTTCAGTTTCTGAACAAAAACAAGACAAAGTCCTAATCGAGTCAGATCCAGAGCCCATCGAGCGCAGAGGAATTATCGTCAAAAGGTCAGCTTTTACGGAAGGGCACATTTTTGGTTTGTTTCCACGTCCAAGCGAAAGCCCTAAATCTTGAAGATCTGTCAAGTAAAAAGCAACTTTTTCTGCTGTTGAAAGGTCAAAGCGGAATAATGAAGGTGCTAGAAAAATGCTCTTTAACCGACAGCTTTTAGTTTGGTTCAGGAACGTCACAAAACAACCATTCATTTATGAGAAAACAAGAATTTATTGTTTGTTTTGCAAAGATTTACATGTTTGGAATAGTAAGTCAATGTGGAAGGATCAGTGTAAACAGCATTTCAATGCAAATCTCATTAATCTTATTCACTTCAGCCCATTTTCTGTTTTTCTTTTTAAATTAGACCCTCCAGGTGTATTGAAAATGAGTAAAACCTAAACACGAGGATTATTAAAGTGAAGATTGTGCATCCAATATGGAAGTGTATTGTGTTCAATAAAAATAATGTCTTTTGTTTATGTTTTTGTGTTTTTCATATACATTTTTGTAGGGGGTTCTGTGTTAATTTTTGTAGGAACTATGAGAGTTAAGAACTACAGCCAAGCTTGGCACTGATCTCATCTGCTCAGGAAAACTATAAGATGACCTGCAATTAAAACTTGAAAAGCCTAATCTCCAAAAACAGGAAACAAATCAGTTAAAAATATCACCAAAAAAACAAATTCTCTCGACATTCAAAAAAAAAAAAAAAAAAAACAATGTATCGAAAACAAAATTAAAAATTATTTTGAAAAAATAAAAGTTATCACAAAAATAATTTCAAAAGGTTAAAAAAAATAAAAACCTCAAAAAAATATTCAAATAATTATCTTAAAACAAAACAAAAAATTTCGAAAAACAAAAAATCATTACAGTATACAGAAAAATATCTAAAGGCGTTAGGATATCTTATAAAGATGAAAGTATTCTCAAAAACAATTAAAAAAAAAAAAAACTTTAAAAACATAAAATAAATTATTAAAAGAAAACAAAAAAAATACATCAAAAAGTTTAAAAATATATCTCGAAAACATAAGTTATCTTATACGAAGTCCCTAAAGAGATGTTGAACAAAAAAACAAAACCTAAAAAAAAACTTTTCTTATAAAAGAAGAAGCTATCTGGTGAACACCATGTATAATCTAATGAGCACCAGATAGCAACTCGTACTCACTAGATATGTCCCATTAGGGGCTCCGTAACCTCAAAAATCATTAAAAATAATAATCATGATAATAATTTTCTTGGAAATATTTTATGAAATGGTCTTGAGAATTTAAAAAAAATATCTGAAAAAATTATCTCAAAAAGTTGAAAAATCTCAAAAAGCAAACAAATTATATTAATAGTCAGTTATAAATTATCTTGACAAAATATATATATAAGAAAAAACAAAAACATTTTCTCAAAAAGTTAGTGTATTGAAATGTCTTGAATAAATAAAAAATTATTACAATTATTTTAAAAATATCTCAAAAAGTGAAAAAAAACATTGAAAAAAAATAATTTTGAAAAACAAAAAGTGAAGATGGATAATATCTCCAAAAAAACAACAAAATAATATTTTGAAAATCAATTTTTAAAATATTGAAAAAAAATACTGCGTGCAGTCAATATTGGTGAATACAGAAAGTAAGAAGCACCAAACAGACTGGTGATGTCATGACACAGGACAGACATGGATCATGTCAAGGACACATCATCGCATTTAAACTTTTAGTTGTGTAAACACAAACACCACACACACAATTAGTACAAAAGCTAAAAAAAAGATTAAAAAAACCACATTTTTTAAATACAGAAAAAAAATAACAAAAAACATTTTTTAAATGTTGAATACAGAAAAACAGTACAAAAAGGATGAACATTTTAAACAATAAAACTACCTTTTATACAGAATATATTTAACATACTGAAAATTAGAAACATTTTTTTAATTAAATACAGAAAAGAATAGGACAAAAAAAATATGAAAAACATCTATTTTTTTTTTTGTTAATAAATAAAAATAATTTGTGCAAAAAATTAAACATACACTTTCATGAGCCACGGCTTAAATTCTCCATAATAATTCATTTATTTGAGGTTTTTTGTGTGAATAAATGGAACCACAGTTTGGTGAATACACTTTGAGGTCAAACAAGTTGTTGTTTTTGTGCAGCAGCTCTGAGCTCAGGTGTCTGCAGCCCGACGGCCTGTCGTGGGAGGCGAACCCTGAGGTCACCTCCTCCACCAATTCCGAGTCACAACAATGACGGATGTCCTTCTGCTTTTCTTGCGTCCAAACATTTTGATTCTTTTATTTTGGGGCAATTTAGTTGCTTGGTAACTCTTTCTGGTTCAGACGAAGGCTGTACTTTTCTGTGAAGGATGTTAGAAATGAAGAACGATGACTTGGTTTGTGTACCATTTGTTTCCATCAGAATGTCCCAATTCCTGCTGGAATCTCCTCGATGACTCGATTTTCCTGAGCTTGGCACAGGTCTCCGCCTTAAGCAGCAGAAAGTGGTTGTTGGCCGGTGATACGCGAGATAAAACAAATGGGATTGGACGGAATCGTCTCACTTTGGCAGCCGACTCGTCTCTGACGGCCATCTCCAAGCTTGGAGCAACAGCTTGCTGTGGTTGGCAAGTGTTGGGCATAAATTTCCTTCACCAGAGGGAAGTGTGAAGGATTGACTGTGTTACGACTTTATGCTCTCATCGCTGGCAGCGGGATCGCTCCTCGCCGGTTCAAGACGTCAGCTTCAGTGGCTTTACACCGACGTGCCGAGGCTTTCACTCTTTAACGCAGTTTTTATGAGAGCAGAGCTCATACTGACTGATTTAAATGGTTCTCACATGTGTGGTTAACAAAAGATCAATGTGTGAGAGAAAAAAAGTCAAACAAAAAAGCAAAAAGTCAACAAAAAAATACTGGAAAAATGTTCTGAGAATGCTGAAAAACTGTGAAACTAACAGCAGAAGAGCTAAAACATCAATGAATTAGGGCCTAATAACTTTATAAATAAATAAAAAAAATCTTTAGAAGAAAGTTTTCCACACTGACACCAGTGCAATTTAAGCGTAATTTGTCTAATTTCAGGTTAAGAGGAAACTCAAAACACAGAAACTAGGCCAAACCAACAGAGCCACTTTACTATCAGTTTACATGCATAGCCAACACACACAGCTATACATTAGGGGGCGCTGTTTACTCCTATTTGCTGAGAGACACGTCACAGATTTTACCGAATGACAAAAGACTATATCTACTAAATTTTGTCATTGTGTTGTAGCTTTCATTGTTGTGCTGCTGCTTTTGCCGTCATTTTGTCGACTTTTAACGTTGTGGTTCGGCTTTGTCGTTGTGTTGTGGGATTTGTTGTTGTGCTTCTGCTTTTGTCGTCCTGCTTCAGCTTTTGTCGTCGTGTTGTGCCATTTGTTCTTGTGCTTTGGCTTTTGCCATCGTTTTGTCGGCTTTTAATGTTGTGCTTCGGCTTTTGTCGTGTTGTGCCATTTGTCATTGTGCTTCGGCTTTTGTCGTCGTGTTGTCGACTTTTGTCGTCATGCTTCGGCTTTCGTCAATGTGTTGTGGCTTCTGTTGTTGTGCTGCTGCTTTTGTTATTGTGCTTCGGCTTTTGTCGTCGTATTGTCAGCTTTTGTTGTGGTGCTTCAGCTTTTGTCGTTGTGTTGAGGCATTTGTTCTTGTGCTTAGGCTTTTGTTGTCCTTTTGTCATCTTTTAATGTTGTGCTTCGGCTTTTGTCATTGTGTTGTGGCCTTCGTTGTTGTGCTTTGGCTTTTGTCGTTCGTTTGTGGCCTTCGTTGTTGTGCTTCGGCTTTTGTTGTTGTGTTGTGGCCTTCGTTGTTGTGCTTTGGCTTTTGTCGTTGTGTTGTGGCCTTCGTTGTTGTGCTTCGGCTTTTGTCGTTGTGTTGTGGCCTTCGTTGTTGTGCTTCGGCTTTTGTCGTTCTGTTGTGACCTTTGTTGTTGTGCTACAGCTTTTGTTATTGTGTTGTGGCATTTGCTCTTGTGCTTCTGCTTTTGTCGTCGTGCTTCGACTTTTGTCGTCATGCTTCGGCTTTTGTTATTGTGTTGTGGCTTCTGTTGTTGTGCTGCTGCTTTTGTTATCGTGCTTCGGCTTTTGTCGTCGTGTTGTCAGCTTTTGTTGTGGTGCTTCAGCTTTTGTCGTTGTGTTGAGGCATTTGTTCTTGTGCTTAGGCTTTTGTTGTCCTTTTGTCATCTTTTAATGTTGTGCTTTGGCTTTTGTCGTTGTGTTGTGGCCTTCGTTGTTGTGCTTTGGCTTTTGTCGTTGTGTTGTGGCCTTCGTTGTTGTGCTTTGGCTTTTGTCATTGTGTTGTGGCCTTTGTTGTTGTGCTTTGGCTTTTGTCGTTGTGTTGTGTCCTTCGTTGTTGTGCTTTGGCTTTTGTCGTTCTGTTGTGACCTTTGTTGTTGTGCTACAGCTTTTGTTATTGTGTTGTGGCATTTGCTCTTGTGCTTCTGCCGTCGTGCTTCGACTTTTGTCGTCATGTGAAACATGTCAGCCACCGTATTTAAGGGAAAAAACTCAATCGGCAGATTTTTGCTAATTACAAAAACCTAAAAGTGTTGCGTATCAATGCAAGGTTGCTTTTCTCTGCTTCAGAATCCGCTGGAATTCTGTTACACAAACGGTTAAAGATTTGTAGTAGTCAGAAGGATGTCAAACTGGAGTGGCTGCAATATCTACCGTGTTTTGGTCACAATAAGCTAATTATTACTCATGTTGTGCTAATTTTGGTCCAGAAAATGCTAACACTATGTTAATTTATTGGGACAAAATACTGAATTTTGGTCACAAAATGCTAATTTGTGCACACAATATGCCAATTTGAGTTAAAAAAATGCTTATATAATGACCATTTGTGGCAAGAAAAATACTGAATTTTGGTCACAAAATGCTAAAATGTTACCGTAATATGCTAATTCAAGTCAGAAAATTGCTAATAAATTTCTAATTTATGGTGACAAAATACAGACATTTGGTCACAAAATGCTCATTTGGCCCAAAATGTGCTAATTTGCATCTAGAAAATGGTAAGATAATGCTAATTTGTGGTGACACAAAAATTGAAGAAAAATAAAGTAATAGTAATTTTTAAAAGTTTTTTTTTTTTTTGTAATTTCGTTTACTAAGGAATTTTAGGCTCTGTTGGAGTTTAGCTAGTAATTACGCAACAAGTAAGCTTTTTTGGGGGGCCTAATTTGGCCTCTACGGAGTTATTTATGCTAATTTGGAGTTTAGCTAAAAATGTAGCAATAAGCTAAAGTTTTTGGCTAATTTGTTATCTACTGAGATTTTTTGGGGGCAAATTTAGAGTTTAGCAACAAGCTAACATTTTTGACCAATTTAGTTTACTAAGGAATTTTAGTCTATTCTGGAGTTTAGCTAGCAATTAAGCAACGAGCTAGCTTTTTGGCTAATTCGGCCTCTACTATGATAAAAGGTAAAAAAAAAAATACATTTTGAGAGACACTGGTTTCTTTTTATATTTTTGCTTTTGATTGTGCAAAAAATAGGAATTATATATATATATATATATATATATATATATATATTAATAGTAATGAATTATCTAAATTCCCTAAAGGCTAAAGTACATTTATGTGGATCCTTCCAGGTTTTCATCAGTAGAAAACTAGTCCAAATGGCTCTTTTACTGTTCAAGGTTGTCGACCCCTGGTTTAGGAGAATGGGTTGTTTTTCTGTTTTTGTTTTAAATGCCATGTCTAGGACTCTGTACAAAACCAAAATGACAACTTAAGTTTAAACAAAAGCAAATTATTCATCGTTTTCTGATAAATGAAAATGAGTTCTTATCAAAACTAACCCTGAAAGAAGAACATCCTGAGCTGTTCCACATCCATGCGGTTGATGGACTGCTGGAGGGATCTAAAAGTAAGCTCACCCCATTACCAGAGGATCATCTCAATCACAGGTAATAGGTTCAATTATCGTGGTTTTTACTAATTTAATCACCACGACTCAATTTTTTCAGAGGTAATTAAAACAGTGATGTTTAATTTACGCATTGGAATGTCATCCCTACAAAATAAAATACATACCTTTGAGAAACTTTAACAAATATATGCACTATTGAGGTTCCATTTACAAAACCAAATCTAATTTCCTTCCCTCTGTGACGTCAGGGTGATCTTCTAATTAGGAATACTTGGCTGGATAAAATAATTAGCGTGCACAGCTGCACACCAAAGTCTATGTGAAGTCTGCAGGAGCTCCTCGGCTGTTCACACTGGAACCACTCTGCTTTCTGTAATCACCAGTAATAGGCGTCATTTGATTAAGTCTTGACTAATTATGCAAGTAGAGTCATAATTGGTTCGCAGCTGGATTTCAACCTTCAAGTTATCTCTTAGTGCCGTCTCAATCATTTTAATGATGTGGTTTGGTGACCGCGGTATAAAAGTCCTTTAATGATGTTTGATTACTAACCATGGCTCTTCAGAGGTCGCTTGAAAGTATTGATACTTTGGCTGCTGAGTGTTTTTCCTGGAAATTCTTCACACTTTTCAACAATCTTGGAGTCTAAATGAGGCAAACTCAGAACAGTTTTACTCTTTCGTGAAGGTTTTTCTGCTTTTTCATTGATTGGCAAATTAAAAACACATTTGTTGTTTGGGATTTGTGGTCAAGTCCAACGGTGTTTTCTCCAGAGGTACTAAGATACGGTGTCAAAAAGTATTTAATCCTCTCGGGATTTATTAGAATTATTTTAACCTCAAACTATTCGTGGTATTATAACCAGAATCAACAAAAATGCTGAAAACCTAAAATTGTATTTAAAACAAAAAAGCTGGTCAAAACATCAAAAAAGTACTTGCTCCCCCTCTTGATTGTTTTTGTATTTAAAGGGTGACCAAACCAGGAAGTTGGAGGTTGACTCCACCCACTGCCAAAAATTGAAAATCCAGTCAGAGGGGTGATGTTTGGGGGCGGGACTATCATCACTGGAGATCATGATGTCAGACTTACATGGTTTGACCAATCACAAAATTCAACTGTAATACCTCGATTCAACCTGTAGGGGGCAGCACACAGACGATTTTTGACTATATGTTGAAGAATTAAACAATTTTATTTTAATTTATCAAAAAAAATGGCTATGACCAACAGTCAGCTCTTTTAAAGCCACCCAAAAAAGTTAATTTAGGGTTTGGTTACTCTTTAATCTAAAATCTATTATTGTATTTTTGTTAACTTTATGTTATATTTTTATTAGTAATAAAGGCTGGTAAAACATGCCAGGTTCTGTCATAAAGTAATTGCTCCCATACTAATTTTTTTTTCTTGTCGTAATTTTGATCTTATTTTGATCTAAATTTGACCTTAAATTGAAGTTTTAGTTAAAAAAAACAGTTTGCTGGGGTTTTTTTTTTTTTTAAAGAAAAAGGTAAAGGAAAGTCAAACATGCTGAGTCATGTCATCAAGTAGTTGCTTCCCTCTTGATTTCTTATTTAACCTCATATTATAGTATTAAATCATAATGCTATTATTATAAACAAATTAATTCAAAAAAGGCTGATTAAACATGTCAGGTTGTGTCAAAAAGTATATATTTTAACTTTAATTTAACCCCTGAATTAATTTGAAATGTTTAATACAAGTTGTAAAGGAAGTTTATTCCCATATTTCTTTGTTTACTTTGTAGTTTTACACATTTTTTGATTTTTAATTGGAGACACCTGGGTAAAAGGTTGGGCTGTTTATGTCTGTGACCGCTAGCTTTTGTTAGATTTATGCCACTGATTTCTTTGCGTTCATCTTTCTTGGCTCATAGATAATGTTTTTCAAGTCATACAAAATCAACATATAATTTTCTCTTCTGATTGATTTCTGTAAAGTAAAATAAACTAGCAAAACAACAGAACGGACTGAGGTGTATTTAGTAAGACAGAAGTGCGTCAGACATTAAACTGAACCCATCCTCTCCTCAGGAGGTTCCAATAAGAAGGTCACCTCCACATTAGTGTCATTTCTTTATTTCTTTGATAAAAACACTTCTGGTCAAGTACACCAGGTCGTGTGAAAAAGTCTTCTGTCAGCTTGTTCCTCCTTTTCATTTGACTAAATCAAAGCTGATCTCTTATTATTGGTGGAGATGGGAGACCATGTGACTCACTTCCTCCATTTCCCACTCATTCCGATTTCCTTCTGCCAAAGCTCCACACCTTGGAGTCCAAATTGAGGAGGAAACGAGGAAGATCGTCTGTCAGCCTTGTTGACGCGTCATTATGGAAATGGGCCGCGCCACATGGCGTGGAGGCTGCCTGGCTCTCTGGAAGCCAACAGGGTCAGCAGAAGACGGTGCATTTGGCTCCAAGAACAGAGGATGTGTGTTTATGAAGGACAGAAGAGATTTTCGTCTTTTTAAAGTGCCAAATGTCAAGATTTACAACAACAGCAGCCCCCCGAGTACCAATGTAATTAGACAAATACAGTGTAAAGTGACGGCACGGTTTGGCGCAAATCATCTCAATTTATTGGCTAAATTGTGGAAGCCATAAATAAGACGAACATATTATCATAAATGGTTTCTTTGAAAGACAATCAGACAGTGCCAAAGCAATTTAAAAATGGCTCAGCTCTTTTATGATACGCACCATTGCTGAAACGATGCTTCTGGACACTCATTTCTGGTTGTTAATTAGAAAAACCTTAAATACGCAAAGATTTGATTTTATTCTTGGCTTTTTCCCCCAAAATGCTTCTATTAACTCAAGAAATGTCTGCAGATTAAATAGATTTGGCGATGGTGATGATGACATTTCCAACAGAATTCCTGATCTTAAAATGATTGGTTTGCAGCTCCAAAAAAAAGCAGAAGATTCTCAAATAACCACCACACCACCACCATGCTTTCTCCCCTTGATTTTCCAACAGCTTTCTAGCAACTGAACAGAAACAAGCCGAGTCTCTTATATTTAACAGATTTTGATGTTACAAGTCCTGTTCCTTGTGTGTATTTGTATAGACCTTTTCTATTTTTGAATTTCGATTTGAAATAAATTCCTTTTATTTACTTTACTTAAGTTCTGGACAAAACAAAGAAGTGAGAAAAAATAGAAAACAGGTAAAATGGGAAATCCATATAAACACAAAAAAACTTTTGTTTTTCCTACCACTTGTCATGAGATAAACTTAAAGATCTATACCATTTTCTACAAACACAAAATAACAATTTCCCTCAAATATTGTTCACAATTGTGTCTAAACCTGTGATAGTGAGGTTGTCCATTAGACCTCAAAGGTGTGCCATGTCAAGATACTGATTAGACAGCAGGATTACTGCACAGGTGTGCCATGTCAAGATGTTGATTACACAGCATGACGATTCCACAGGTTTGTCGTGTCAAGATGCTGATGAGACAGCAGGATTATTGCACAGGTTTGCCATAATCGGGAAGCTGACTAGAAAGCAGGATTATAGCACAGGTATGCCATAATAAAAATTCTGATTAAACAGCAGCATTATTTCACAGGTGTGCCATAATGAACATTCTGCTTAGATAGGATTATTGAACAGGTGTGCCATAATCAAAAGTCTGATTAGATAGAAGGATAATTGCACAGGTGTGCCATAATCCAAAGTCTGATTAGACAGCAGGATGATTGCACAGGTGTGCCATAATCAAGATGCTGATTAGAAAGCAGGATTATAACACAGGTATGCCATTATCAAAATTCTGATTAAACAGCAGGATTATTGAACAGGAGTGCCATAATCAAAAGTTGAATTAGACAGCAGGATTATTGAACAGGCGTGCCATAATCCAAACTCTGATTAGACAGCAGGATTATTGCACAGGTGTGCCATAATCATGATGCGGATTTGAAAGAAGGATTATAGCACAGGTGTGCCATAATCAAAAGTCTGATTAGACAGCAGGATAATTGCACAGGTGTACCATTATCAAAATTCTGATTAAACAGCAGGATTATTGCACAGGTGTGCCATAATCAAAAGTCTGATTAGACAGCAGGATTATTGCCATAATCAAGATGCTGATTAGACAGCAGGATAATTGCACAAGTCTGCCATAATCAAGATGTTGATTTGAAAGAAGGATTATAACACAGGTGCGCCATAATCAAAACTATGATTAGACAGCAGGATTATTGCACAGGTGCGCCACAATCAAAACTATGATTAGGCAGCAGGATTATTGCACAGGTGCGCCACAATCAAAACTATAATTAGACAGCAGGATTATTGCACAGGTGTGCCATAATCAAAACTATGATTAGATAGCAGGATTATGGCACAGGTGTGCTATTATCACAATTCTGATTAGACAGCAGGATTATAGCACAGGTGTGCCATAATCAAGATGCTGATTAGAAAGCAGGATTACTGCACAGGTTTGCCTTGCCTTGTCAAAATTCTGATTAGACAGCAGGATTATTGCACAGGTGTGCCTTAGACTGGTCACAATAAAAAGCCACTTTAAAATGTGTGTGCATTTTGTTTTATTGGGAGGGGGCGTCTGGAGACTTGGCTTAAAGGGGAACACACAGGAGCTTCTACAACCAGAGAGTAAGATGGTGCAGGAACCCAACAAGCACAAAGGCAGGCAGAACAGGCTTAGCCAGCTCAGTGGCCTAGGGCGGAGTGTCCGCCCTGAGACTGGAAGGTCGTGAGTTCAAATCCCGGCCGAGTCATACCAAAGACCCTAAAAATGGGACAGACTGCCCCCCTGTTTGGCACTTAGCATTAAAGGGTTGGATTGGGGGGTTAGACCACCAAATGGTTCCCAAACGCAGCTGTGTCTGCAGCTAATGAGAAAGATAAGAAACAAGTCCAGATTCATCAATCCTATGTAAGGGGCCCACATACTGAAACATGGAACTTTTCTTAGACGTTTTTAAAGAGGAAAAAAAAAAAAACCTTAGAAATATTTTATTAAAATATTCATGAGGGAGACATAATGTTCTTCCCAAGATGTATTTTTCTCCTTCTACAGACATTCAGATGATCCACAGGCTTAACGGTTTTTCATCATTCTTTTATTAATTTTTTTTTTTTTTGGCTCTTGAAAAAAATTCCACAAAAAAGTAAAACATGTAATTTCTTCAAAATATACTCCTTTTATTTAATTGCTGTGATTCTAAAGAGACAAATTTTAAACTTTTATAAGAGATTTCATTAAGTCATCGCTTCTGGCAAAGTGACGAAAAAGAAAAACAAGTTTTTATTCCTTATAGTAAGAGACTCAACTGCTATAGCAATGCAAGGATATCTAACAATAGTCTAATTCAAGCTCTCTTTGTGTGCCAGAATCATTTAATGGATAACAAGAGTAATTACAGCTCATGGTTGCTACTAATTGCTCTTCTTTCTTGGTAATATTGCCGTTTCACACTAAATATCCTCCTATTTAAACGGTTATTTAGCAGCACAAACCGTGGACAGCCTCCAATGTGAACCGCAGCATTAGTCATCCTGATGAATGGAATCTGAAGGAGTGGTGTGAGGAAACAGAGATTTTATTCAAGAAAACCCCGTTTTGTATTGGATTAAAAAAATGTATTGTTTATGTATTTATTTCATGGATCAACCGATTGGACACCTGTTAGCAGTGTCTAATATTTCAGACATTGCGCTCCAAATTTGCCTATCTTTCGGTAACATTAGCCACAGGAAAACTCCAAAATGGTGCCCATTTGTAAAGATGGCTGCCTTATACTAAATAGTTACAAAAATATTCTGTCCGTTTGTGCCAGCCTCAAGGATATGGGTGGTTATACACAAAATGCAGTCTTTAAACTTGAGAGGTAGATACAGCCCATGTACATTATATATATTTTATTTTTTTTAACATGCTTTCCTGAAAGACAGGACGCTAACAACATTCACAATTATTTTAATCACCGATTCCGCTATATAGACAAACAATAAGAAAGTCCACATCCCAAAGTGCAGAGGAAACATTACATAACACTAAATTTTTAAGGGCTAATTTTGGCTGAAAGCATCATTTAATTCAATGCCTAGGCTTTTTAGAGTAATAGTTTTTTCTTTTTTTTTAACCAATAAAAAAGCTGATCATAACCCAGTTACTTTAATTTGTTAAAAAGCTATATATTTATAATGCTACGTTCCCACTGGGCTCAGAAATATATGTTCAAGAAACATGAGTTCTAGGCTTTTGTGTTTAAACCTCTCGCATTCAAGCGTCCCTACACAAGTTTTTAAATCAGTTTTCGGGCTATACAAACCAAATGTGCCACCACTGAAAGACAGTAAAAACAGTTGAACATTGACCAATCAGGGATTTGGTTTTGACTACATACAAGTAGCATACTTTTCAAAATATGAAAATCGATCATGAAGGAGAAATTAATAATTGGGTTTGTATTCGTCCGGAATTAGTATATGACACAAAGTCTTTCATGTGTTAGAAAGGGATTAGAAAAACATTTGAAAAAACTATTTCTGCATTTACTTAGGTTTTTTTTAGGTATTTCGGAGTTTATTTCATATGTTAGCATTATGTTAGCTCTTTGGCTAATTTGGCATTTACTGAGGTTTTTTAGGTTTATTTGACAATTAGCAATTACTTTATCAACATACTAGCTGTATTGGGAAATTAGAAATTTTTCTGTTTTTAGACTAACATTTTAACATTATGTTAGCTGCTTCGGCTAAATTAGATATTTTTCTATTTTTTTAGGCTAATTTGGATTTAAGCTTCTACGTTAGCAGTACACTAGCTGTTTTGGCTAATTTGAAATCTTTTTAGATATTTTAGGCTATTTTGAAGTTTCACTTATGTTTTAACATTATGGTAGCCGTTTTGGCTAAATTAGACATTTTTTCAGTTTTTTAGGCTATTTAGGAGTTTAGCTATTACATTAGCATTATGCTAGCTTATTCGGCTTTTTTGCATTTAATTAGGTTGTTTAGGCTATTATTTTAACACCATGCTAGCTGTTTTGGTTAAAGTAATATATTTTTTTTATTTTTAAGGCTAATTTGGAGTTAAGCTAATAATTAAGCTTCAAGCTTCTGTATTCATCTATTTTGGCATTCACTGAAGTTGCTTAGGCTAATTTGGCATTTAGCTATTATTTTAACACCATGCTAGCTTTTTAACTAAATTAGACATTTTTTCTTCAGTTTTTAAAGTAATTTGGAGTTTAGCTAATATTTTTGCATTATGCTAGCTGTTTGGCTAAATTTGATATTTTTCCAGTTTTTTCAGATTAATTTTGAGTTAAGCTACAGTTTTAGCAATATGCTAGTTATTTTGGCTATTTTGACATCTAATCATATGTTTTAGGCTATTTTAAAGTTTAGCCAATATCTTAGCAATATGCTAGTTATTTTGGCTAATTTAATATCTAATCATATGTTTTAGGATATTTTCAAGGTTTAGCTAATATTTTAGCATTATGCTAGTTATTTTGGCTATTTTGACATCTGTTTTATGCTATTTTAAGGTTTAGCTAATATTTTAGCAATATGCTAGTTATTTTGCTTATTTTGACATACTGGGAATTTTTAGGATAATTTGTAGTTGAGCTAATATTTCATTAAGCTGTTAGCCTCGGCTTTTATTAAGCGATCAGCTTCCGCTTTTTCAGCTAACCGCTCCAGAAGATCCAGCTAATCACATCAGCATTGTCAGCTATGAGCTTCAGCATCTTCAGCTGCCACATTCAGCTCACAGCATTCACAGTTGCATCACCACAGGTATCTAGTTTAATTTGATTTTTTTATTATTTAAGTAGAATTTTAACATAATTTAGCTTTTTTTAAAAGAAAAAAGTACCTCAAAAGGACGAATGCAGTGGTATATTTTGACCTGAAAGAAGAAACTAAAGTCTTTAAGGTACAAAATCATTGTTTCGAGAACTGAGCGAGTGAGTTCAGAAACTGTTACCGACTTCATAAGCAGGTTATGGGAGCTTCCACTTTCACATCACGGAGCACAGCATGACTCAAATGAATCGTGGCCGCCAGCTGTAATCACTTCTTTAAAGCACAGCCGACCATAAACGAGTGCGTGGCTCTCTCTGAAGGTAATAAAAAGTTTTGAATAGAAGAAATGTTTTCCTTTTTTCTCCACCCTTTGTGGGCGCTTCAATGAGGAGCAGTTTATTGCCACAGCGTTCATTTACTTGTTCACATCAACTCCTACTGTGGCTCTAATTGCTCTGATCGTTTTTTAATGGCAAAGATAAATAAAAGAGAGACATCTTTTCAACCTTTTTTTTAACCTGCTGTAATTACTCATCGATTTAATCTGTCTAAACATGCAGGAGATATGGACACTCTGCTCAAAGTGGCACAGGAGATGCAAAAGCATAATTTAACTCCCGTGGGAAAAACATTGTTCTGTGGCTGATCCTACAAAGAGCTTTTGACTGCAGTTGCCTGGCAGGAAGCTGTCATTCATCCTGACAGGCTGGAGGCTCGGGGGACTGAAAGTGAGGAGGAGCTGCAGGAGCCAAAGGTTGAGTGCTGACCGACTCCTCGGCACCTGAAACATCCAGACAAAAACAGAAGAAAATTCAACCTAGTTTTATGTGTTTTGTACGTAAAGCCGAAAACTGTAGAAACTTGTGCAGCATCGTGTTAACACAAGAGTTTTGAACGCTGGAGCCCAAAACGCGCATTTACGTAGACTTTCTACATTGCTGAGGGCAGTATGAACGTAGCTTTACAGCTAAAGGATGGTGATTTTTGATTTAAAGCAATGATTTAACCTCTCGATTTGGAAGCTGTCACCAGCAACAAGAAATAACGTTCTTGAACCGTCTACGTCACCAATGTTAATTGCGTAATTGGGTTATAGCAGTTTTGTGCACTTTACTTTTGTCCCTTTATTAGGCACTCCTGTCCAACTGCTTGTTAATGCAAAGTTCTAATCGGCCAATCACATGTCAGCAAGTCAATGCATTTAGGCATCTAGATATGGTCAAGACAATCTACTGCAGGAAGGGGAGAAAGGTGGTTGAAGTGACTTTGAACGTGGTATGGTTTTCAGAAATTGATCATCTACTGGAATTTTCACACACAACTATGTCTAGGGTTTGCAGAGAATGGTCAGAATAAGAGAAAATATCAAGTTCTGTAGTCAGAAAAACCTTGTTGATGTTAGAGGTCAGAGGAGAATGACCAGACTGGTTCCAGCTGTTGGAAAGACAACAGTAACTAAAATTGGACAATAGAAGATTGGACAAATGTTGTCTGGTCTCATGAGTCTCTATTTCTGCTGTGATATTCAGACGGTAGGGTCAGAATTCTGCATCCACAACATGAAAGTATGGATCCATCCTAGCTTGTCTCAACGGTTCATGCTGGTGATGGTAGTGTAACGGTGTGGGGACATTTTCTAGGCCCTTACTACCATTTGAGTATGAATCCAACGCCACAGCTTACCTGAGTATTGTTGGTGACCATGTCCATCCCTTTATGACCACAGTGTACGATCCTCTGATGCTACTTCCAGCAGGATAATAAATCTGGCTTCTTGAACATGACAATGACTTCACTAAATGACCTCCACAGTCACCAGATCTCAACCCAATAGATCACCTTTGGGACGTGGTGGAACAGGAGATCGGTATCATGGATGAGCAGCTGACAAATCTGCCAATATGGACCAAACGCTTTGAGGAATGTTTCCAGTACCTAGTTGAATCTCTGCCACAAAGGATTAAGGCAGTTCTGAAATCCTGATTTCAATGAGAAAGCACATTTCCTTTAGACAATACTCAGTGTGTAGACGTGAAAGTTTCTCCTAAGTTCCACTTCATTTTTTTCTTTTTGTCTTTCAAGTAAATCCTGACCCCTGAATTTGGCTCCTTCCTTTTTTTCCATCCAAACCTGCGGCGTTGACGTCTGATGAGCGGTAATGGCCCCTGAAAAAGCTCGGTTTGCAGCAAAGGTCTCCTGTGGAGTGGAGGCCAGAGCTAAAACAAGCCGGGGCTTCGTAATTAAGACATCTAGATAAACTGCGCTCCGACAAGTTTAAAGACCTGCGAGTCCATTGAAGGAGGGATCATTTAGAGGATAATTTAAAAAAAAGTCTCCATCTGTGCGCGTTACATTTTTAAAAGATGTTGAGCCAGAGGATATCGTTGGGATCTGATCTTCATGCATTTATTTTTGTGTACCATTTACTCCACAGAAAAGGTTTGTGTGTTCCTTTAGGGTGTTTGTGAAATATGAATCTGAATCATTTTTTTGGTTTAATCTCTCCACCTGAAGGCTCTCGGATTTATTAATGAACCCAAATATTTTCTGGAGAGTTTAATGATGATTTGGTTTGTTTTCTAAGAAAAACGTATTTCTATTTCCATGCTTTAGAGTAAAATATATTTTTTAAAATTGTCTGAAAGAAATGAGTTTTTCCTTCATCACTCCGCCTGACCATGACATTGTGCGGTCTGAGAGCTCAAATGAATTATAGCGGAGAAAATGCTTTCAGCGGAGAGTTTGACCCCATCAGCTCCATCTGTTTGCCTGTTAAACCGCCCCAATACCCAACGCCTAGAACTGATTGGCAACATTTTTCAACAATAAAGCCAAAAAAACAAAAGGAATTAGAGATGCCTTCATGCTAATTTCCTCCATTGGTGTTTTTATTTTTCTCTGGAACTAACTTTCATCGAAAGGTATTCATTTATTCTCGAATGGCTTCTGAAAAACGCCGTTTAATCGCATTCCGTTTGAAACACCGGCGTATTTATGAGGGGCTTCTCCGGCGACAGACACTTCAAATGACATTAGAGGCGGCAGAACTCGCAGCCGCGCTGCAAATGATACTTTTTGAAAGTTAAATGGGTCGCACTCGTTGACACTTAGAGGGTGAAAAACACTCCCAGAAAAACCGCCTTTTTCCCTTCACCTTCTCAAACTCGGCTGTCACTGAGCGAGTTCTCCACACTGAAAAAGCTTTTGTCACAAAGGATGCTGGGAAATTAAGAGAAAAGGTGGTTTATTAGATAAAAGCTGAAAATAAAAATCAAGCAGTTGTTGTCCAGGAAGTGTGTCGGTTTTGATATTAACTTTGATTTAACAAAATATAGAATAAAACTACAATAAACAACAAAATATAAATTTACAGGTAAAACGAAGAGACATAAAAATGATAAGAGTCAGGTTTCAATTACTTGAAAAATGCAGGCTTTCAATCGGGGGTGGAGCTACAGGGGGACAATGGGACCAATTCCCCCAAAGCAAAAAACTTTGCCCTGCAAATTTTTGAGTTAATGCTGGACTCACTATTGACAAAGATAAAAATAAAATCATCTATAAAAGCAACTTTAAATGCAACTGCCACTGCGCAACAGGCAGAGAATTGTAGTCTTCAAGATTTAACGCCACCACACAATTTTTTTTTATATTGTCAGCGTGGTCATGAATGTACACTTCAGACTACATATTTACACTCTGGCCAGGTTAATGACAATCAGTTTAAGTTCAGTTCAATTTTAAATGTCGTTTACCTACAATTCTCAAGTTAGCTTTAACGGCTAATGCTACCCACACTTGTTGTGATCATGCGAAAGCTGCAGAAGGACTTGAAGTTTCCTTAAGCAAATGTTGGATCGAATGCTTTAGCAGTTTGCCTAAAGCGCTAAAGAGTTAGCTAAAAATGCTAAAGCCTTTCACTCAACCTTTTAACACCAAAGCTGTCGCCAGTAACGGCAAATAACTCAAGTTTTTTTTTTTTTTTCCCAGAGTATTTTAGAGTTAGACTTTTGCTTTTGTCAAATAAATATAGATTTTTTTTTCTTTTAAGTCAAAACTCTCTCGTGTTTCCTCACAGATTCATCTTTGCACAAAGAAATGTTCCAATAGGCGGTTATGTTTTTTATCTACGCTAGCTTTGAGGTTTCATCTTAGCGATAGTATTACCAGTATTACCACACCGCTCTCGGCAACGGACATTCAGGTGCCAACATCCACTTAAAAGTTTCTGTGAAAACGTATTTTTTCCTCCGGTCAAAACTCATGTAGCTATACAAGTTTCAACAAAATATTTCAGGCTCTACGTACAAAATCGGTTGCCGTTGAAGATGATAACTCAAAGATAAACAAGGTTGAATTAAGGACTCAGATTTAGTAGTGACGATTTAGACTGCATCCTTTTAAAATCATGATAGTGCCAACTGTTTAAAATTATTATTTTTGATTTTAGTCTGGCTGCAATTATATGACACCAAATTAACGGAATAGAGCTGTGAAAGAAAATCCCTGGATCAAGGCATTCGAGATTTGCACCATTTTAATCTTCCAACTGTAGGTGGTGGACATTCGCTAGTAACTGGTAGCAGAAGAAGAAGAAGAAGAAGCCCCTCCCAGCTTGTCCAGTGTGAACACAGTGGGCTCAATGTGTTTTCAAGAATCCGTATTTAGCAAGTTGCCCGATGTCTAGACAATATTAATAAAGGTGTTTATTGGGAAGACTCTGGCGATACAATGCCCATGATATATCTATCGTGATATATCCCAAGATTGCACATGGACAATTTTTCACAATCAAAAAAATGAAAAAAAAAAAAAAAAAAAACTCTACTTGAATATTAAATAATTGTAATAAAATGGTAAAATTTGTTTTAACTAACGGCATTTGCTTTTACCCAAGCAAATTCATGGTGTGTTTCCTTTTGGTAAATTAAGAAATATTTGTCCTTAAAGGGAAAAATTTACATTATCTGTTTCCATAGTAATGTAATTTTCAGTAAAAGAAAGAAAAAAAGTGTTTATCAAGACACTGAAGGACCCCATAAATAATACATTAAACATTGCTATATCTGCATTTAAAAATTGATACAAGCATTGCCAAATGAAGTATCGCGATATATCGCAGAATCGATTTTTTTTCCTACTCCCCTAGTTATAGGCACGCTTCCATATAAGCTTTTTTATGTTGTTGCCAATTTTTAAGTTTTAATATAAACTTCAAAGTTTGTAAGTTATATAAACAAAATCCCTAGTAATGTAATTTACCGTTCATTGAGTCTTCATGATTAACGTAGAAATGGGAGGTTCTTGACAGCAGCATAAAAGGTTACAGGAGGGCGCCCCCCACCACCACCATCTGCCTCCAGGCCCACGGATTTCATGATTGATGTGGACTCAAATTAATATTTTCAGCCGAACGAAAATGTAATCATTTCAAAATTAATGACTAATTTACCCCCAGCGGTGACGGCGGCGCGGTCTGAGAGCAGTGAATGCACACCAGCCGTGCCTTTGAAACACATGGCAGAGAAAGCATCGCAGGTGAACGGACGGCCTGAGGCTGCTTCTTCCGCAGAAGGTCCAGGGCTCTGAACGCCCCTTTCTACAACACATACTTAACTCAGCTCTCCAAGCCTCAGCACTGCTGATTATAATCAGTGTGTTTAGGTGTTTGCCGCCCTTTATTTATCCCCCTCCCCCTTCTAGTAATCAGTAATCACGTGGAGAGGAGGGTCGACCTCGTTTTCAAACGTCCTGTGTTCTCATTTGACAAACTGGTCGTGGATTTTGGAAAATAAATTTCTTTTTTTCTTACAGTGCCCAGTGGATGGTCTCATCTAAACGTCTATCTTTATGTTTATTTGCGTAAATACTTCTCTTTTGTTAAGGGATGTGTGTCAGCACAGAACTACTTTTTCCATTTTGTGTATTAGCGCACTTTTCTCCATTTTGCGTAATAACGCATAGTTACACAACCTAGAGTTGGCTGTTCGTAAAGGCAGGCATGTTCTCCTCACATTCCTTGCTGATATTTATCAGCATAAGGGCCATAGTAATAAAACAATCTAATGAACGCAAGTATTAATAAGTAGCTTTGGTCAGCCAGTCGGGAAACAAAATGGAGTCGTCAGTAAAGGAAGTCAGTAAAGCATTAGCGTAGAAAACGATTAGCATTAGAATAGAAAATGGTTAGCATTAGCATAGAAAACTGTTAGCATTAGCATAGAAAACAGTTAGCATTAGCATAGAAAACGGTTAGCATTAGCATAGAAAACGATTAGCATAGAAAAGGGTTAGCATTTGCTTAGAAAATGATTAGCATTAACACATAAAACGGTTGGCATTAGCATAGAAAACGATTAGCATTGGCATAGAATATGGTTTGCATTCTAAAGCACTAAACCTGCTGAGACCTAAAAAGATTTCCTTTCGGGACTACGGTTTGGAGAAACACTTTCCCTCGAAATGCTACACGGCAAGATTAAAACATTGACTATAGAAAAAACTCTTTCGGCTAATTGAGGCTTTTCTTTTTACGTTTTTTTAGGCTGTTTTGGAGCTAGGCTAATATTCATACGCTAGCTGTTTTGGCTAATTGAGGTTTTTTTTTTTTAAATTTAGGTTATTTTGGATTGTAGGTAATATTTCAGCAACATGCTAGCTGTTTTGGCTTATTTAAGCTTTTCTTTTTCAGCTTTTCAGGCTGTTTTGAGTTTGGCTAATATTTACACACAAGCTGTTTTAGCTAACCTAAGTTTTTCTTTTTATTTTAGTTTTTTAGGCTAGCTATAAATCTAGTTCATAGTCATGTTAAAAAGTTACAGTTTTAAAGTTCAAAAATGGTTTTGTCGAATCTCTCTTCGGATTGCAATATAATATATCGGATTACAGCATGTTTATCACATTTATTGTCGTGAATTATTCCTGTTCCAAGTCCTACTGTGGAGAACTTTACACATTAATGTCTCCAATGCCTTAAATTGATTCAAACATCTTATAATCTAGACTTGTTTTACATCTGACCATCTACTCCTCTTTACGCATCTTTGCTCCTGTTCAGTAATGATCATGCAACCTAATCAAAAAAATATATCAAATAAACTTTCCGGCGCTTTTCTGACCTTTTCTCTCTGAAATGAATCCTATCGGCTCCCCTGCCAGGCTTTAAGTGCCTGTGAGTAATGACCAACTCATGTATTGAGTTGTGAATCTGGATAAGAACAAATGGACTAAAAGTTTCGGCTCAATCTCCATTATTGTCGTCAATTAGCCTCATTTTAGTCCAGACGTTTGACTGGATTGTTGCTTTGTTCATTTAGAACTATATATTGTTTGTTTTTAAGACCTTAGATTCAAAACATTTTGTTAATTCCACAAAGCAAACATTTTTTTTTCGGTTTATTTTACATTTTTTTTTCAAAGAACATGTGTGGGAGTGGCCAAGACTTGGTGTGAATTTTTCTTTAATAACCGACATATTAGGACAAAAGGAACATTATCTAGTAATAACTATCTATAAGCTACTTTGAAATAAAGGCAAGTGTATAAAAAAACTATTTAAAAAAGCTATTAAAAAAAGAAGATAGTGTATTTGATCATTTAAATACGTTTTTTATACGTTTTAAGCTTCAGGGTCTTAACCCTTTAACCTTTAAACACCTGAGATGTCAAAATTACACATTTTTTGAACAACCGCAACTCTTCGACTGTTTATACAATTAACATAATTCATGTTCATGAGTGTAATCCAGCTGGAAGTGTATTCATCGAAACAGTTGAAGATTTACAGGTGTCATAAGAATGTCGGCACTGGAGTTAAAGCTCTGGTGTGAGCTGGATTTTAGTGCCTCATTAAAGCACGAGCATCTCCCATCCTTCGTTTGCAAATAATCGTTTTTCTCTTTCACAGATTTTGCACCGTCGTCTTCCTTCGGGGTCGCCGGGATCGGCCGACCAGCTGCGAGCCGAGCGTTAGCCCTGAAAGGCTGGAATGATCCATGAAGCGTCAGGCTGACCGTTCCTTCATTAGCAGCCAGCTGCATCGCCGTGGAAACGTTTTAGTCTCCGGTTTGTTTTTTTTATCTTCAGACAAAAATGACGCATAGGCTGGTAAAAGAAAGGCTTTTGGTATTGGAGCGGAGTTTGAATGTCAAACTGACCTTTACATCAGTTTATCAAATCTTTAAATTGGTTTTTCTTTTAAGAAATGAGACTTTAGAGATGAAGTCATGCATCCACAGGTTTTTGTTTCAAACCCATTCTTTCATTTCTGGCTTAAAGTCCCACTTTGATCAAAAATGTGTTTCTGGTGTTCTGAACTTGTTCTTGTAGCATAAAATGGCATTTCTGAGTATTTCTTTGTTCTAAAACATTGTCAATCAGGAGCAGAAGAAAATACAATTTGAAAAAGATTGTTTTTAAGACAGAAAAAAATACTTCCTGCTCTGCTCTATTCCGATTCATCCACTTTTAGACTTGAAAGCTAGCTCGGAGCAATATTCGTCCACTAGATCCGTCTTCATTTTACTCATCCAAGTTAGCATATGCCTCAAAACTGGAGGTCTGGATAGCTCCCACATTGTTAGACAATGTTAGGATGTGAAGTGAGGGACTGTAAGGTCGAATCCCAATTCTTCACCTACCCCTACGGCTTCTCCCTACCTCTCCAATTGAAGGGGCATTTTTAGAGAGTCTGAAATAGTTTGAGAGCTAGCTCTCCGCCGCGAGGGTAAACCTCAAAGCAGTTTTCCTCACGTGTGTGCGCTCTGAACCACAGAAGTTTATATTCTAATATAATACTTACTTTTTGTTTAAGCATGACTTTATATAATTGTACAACCATTTCCAAGCGCTGAAAGCTCAGTGCTAACGTAGCTAACTGGCGACTATTGATGACATCATCGAGTGGTAGTAACTATTTGAAGACAA